>NW_023270232.1:2605317-2677302 GCF_011800145.1 Mirounga leonina | reverse complement strand
CTGTTTAACTCATCTTCCACTCCCCGCCCCTCAAGATGATGCACTTTCAACTATCATACTTCTGTCCCTATAGCACTCTTTCTCTAATCTGCCTAGACAGTAAATGTAAATGCTTTTATTTATATCTAGAAATCATCTCCAGTGTGACCTCAGTTTTTCTTTTCTACTGCTTACCTCCTACACTATCTTCTAATTATTCTTTAAATTAACTGTATCTGGTGTCATCATAGCTCCTTAACTCTTGCAGTCCCTCTTGCCTTCTCATCTTTGCCCAATATTTGAGGATATGACAAAGAAAATAAAAACAGGCAGACCATAAGCATAGAACGTTTTATTGGCCTACACAGCATTTAATTTTTTCAATTGAGTTAGGTTACTCTATTTAAAAAGTTGAGATTTGTGACATGTCAAATCGAAATTCCAGATTCTCTTGAAAAACATATCAACACTGCATCTACCTTCCTACTCAGAAATATTAACTTGACTTTTGCAGGCATTTGAGTTTGCAACTTCTGAATCCATAGTTTGTCCCTTATTCAAGGCCCACAATAAATTTCATCTCTGCCAGAAAGTTTTCCTGTTCTTTCTGGTATTTTTAAAACTCCTATGTAGGGGTGCCTGGGTGGCTCAGTCGTTAAGCGTCTGCCTTTGGCTCAGGTCATAATCCCAGGGTCCTGGGATCAAGCTCCACATTGAGCCCAACATCGGGCTCCCTGCTCAGCGGGAAGCCTGCTTCTCCCTCTCCCACTCCCCCTGCTTGTGTTCCCTCTCTCGCTGTGTCTCTCACTGTCAAATAAATAAATAAAATCTTTAAAAAAAGTAAATAAAAGTCCTATGTACTTATAATCTGCATCTTTTATTTAGCTTTTTAATGCCTCTAAGAGTTGAATATATTTTATGTTAACATTTTGTCTCCCCTATGTTCATTGTAAGCTCTTTGAAGGTAGGGGCTCTGTCTGACTTCTTGTTATCAATGAACAGAGATTGAAAATGCAGTCTGCCTTTGGTTGCCTATGAATGACAATAGTTTTGATAATCATTATCATTATCATAACTACTCAATGCCATCAGTATATTGAACAGACCCAGTCCTTAAGGAGTGTGTATTTTAAATATTAAAGAAAACTTCAAATTTAAGACAGCAAAATATTTGACATTATGCAATTGTTCCTGCTGAGTTAAAAGACTTTTTGGTAGCACCTTGGGTTGGTCTCCAACAGTGAGAGATTAGTGTGTGGCAGAAATGTGCACAGAATGAAAATTAAAGCTATTCTTTTGAAATGTAAATACACATTTCCACACCAAAAAATACTGACTTCAAAAGATGTAGCAGATGCACATTGCATGTTCAAAGTATTTTATTTGTTTTGTTCATTGATACTTGTTATGTGTTCCCACTAATGACATGATGAGGCTTAAATTTAAGCATCCATTTTATACTTCAGTCTTGGCCAAAAGGGCTACGTACCTAATAGAAAATAGAGGAGTCAAAGCACCTTAGGTTCCCCTGTACCTTCATCCTCTGAAGCCAAAGTTATGCCCCACAGAAAGGACATACAAAATGTGAGTTGTTGGAGTCTTAGTTTAATCCCTCCTCCTGTCTACTCTCTGTAAGGCCCTGGATAACGCCTTATTTCCCATTTGCAAATACTAGGGCAATATGCCCTTAAGGGCTTCCACCTTGTTATTGATTTGGCATCAATCACTTATTAACTTTTTGTGAATTTCTCAGCGGAAACAAAATAAAAGCAGATCTACCCCATGGAGCCTTCAGAATAGAAACTCAAATGCATTTACTTAATATCCAAGTGCTAATACACTGTGTAGTTTTAAAGAGAAATGTTTCAAAGGGAAAATGTTGATGTTGCAGCTAACGAAAATGTATATGGTCATGTTAATTTTTCACCCATAAGCTATTCCTTTAGTTTTCCTTTCAGAAGGGTTTGAGCCAGGAAAGTTTTGATAAAATTGGAAGTTCATCATTTAAACAGTTCTGCCATGGAAGTGCCAGAGAATGTATAAAACTCTGTTGCTTCTTGCTAATACCCTAGAATTACCATTCAGTGTGAGTTTTTGGTACACATGTACATATAAAATTTTTATATTTTATAAAGCCAAATAAAACACATGTTTCAAATATTTAGTCTCTATTTTATAATATTCAACCAGTTGTCATTAAGCCAATATCTATCATGTACCCCCTATGATAGGGGAGGAGACATTTTTTTTTAAAGGTCAAGAATTGAAATAAAAAAGCTTATAGAAAACTATATGTTGAGCAATTATGATTATGTTTCAGGCACTCTTCTAGGTTCCAGGGAAATGCAATGGTGAGACCTAATTTCTGTCTTCAAAGATCTCACAATCAAGGGAAAGACATAAACACACATACAGATAATTGAAATATAATACTTTAATGCTAAACTGAATATCCTCTTGGTGTAGAGGGGCCTGGATTAGCAGGCAGGATTTCTATCAGGCTACGTCCTGCTGCTAACTAATTTTGTGACCATGTGAAGTCACTCAACTCTGAGGACCTCATTATCTAAATGTGTAAAATAAGTTGGATATGTTCTAGATGACTTTTACATTTATTTTAATTTCTTCAATTTTTCTGGTGATACAGGCAATTAAAGGTGAAGATGAGACAATATATGCAACTAAAAATGAAACTAATGCATTAAAATCAAGAGTTTTAAGGGTAAAAGCAAAACAGAAATGTTATTTTTCCTGAAAAAAGTTGTATATCGTATGTAATTTTTATTAGAATGTTCAACTTATAGTATATTTTAATAATATGCCATCTCAATAAGAAATTACTGTTAATTTTTCCCTTAAGAATAAAATCTCTCTTTGATATCTAGCAATGTGAGTTAAAAAATGGTTAAAGTCAATGCTAAATGATATAACTGGAAGTGAAAAAGAAAATGTCTTGAATAAATATATCTTCTGTGAATTTTTTCTAATATGTTTATAGCTTTTATATAATATAATTGCATATGGCAATTATTTGATTACATAAATTTTGCTAGGAACATAATTAAGTATAATTATGAAAACATGAAAATTATATGCATAAAATGACTAATTAACTACAATTTATTTAAAGGAATTGAGAATATTCAACAAGAAAAAACACATTAATGAAACACTGGTTGTGAGCAAAGCGCATGCCAAAAATTACTATTCAGGACTGAATCTCTGATCAGTTACTGACAAGATGCTGGAACCTGTATATTTATGCCTTTTTACATGATGATAGAAATGCCTACTCCTCACCATAATTCTGCTACATAGCTTGCATAAAATATGGTAAAAAATTTTCCTGGAGTAATACAGAGCTGTATAAAAACCACACACACCAGTAAATATTCATATTGAATCATAGTACTTACATGTTAGAGTCAGAAGGAACATTTAGCAATCATCTATTTTGGTATCTTTGTTTTATAATAAGGAAAACATTTTAACAGGTTAAGTGATGTTTTTATATCATAACAACAGTGGCACAGTTGGGACTCTCAGTCCTATTCTTTTCCCGTTATTTTATAATTTCTTCTTAAAATATGCCATTCGAACTACTGGGAAGAAAAAGTAGAAAAAATCTATTACAATAAAACTATAAAATATGTAAATTTGAAAAATTTCATGTTTTAATATGACAATTATTTTTTAAAATATTTTATTTATTTATTTGAGAGAGAGGCAGGGCAGAGGGAGAGGGAGAGAGAGAATCTGAAGCAGACTCCCCACTGAGTGTGGAGCCTGACTCGGGGCTCAATCTCACAACCCTCAGAGCACACAACCTGAGCTGAAATCAAGAGTCAGAGGCTTAACTGACTGAGCCACCCAGGCACTCTAACAATTATTTTTATATTAGCAGTATATTGTATTGCAATTTCAGGTATATAAAGAGGGTATATATGTGCATATTTTAGGTTCTCTCTCTATATTAAGAAGTTGTTTAATTTATCTGTACCTACACAAACTATCTAAAAATTACCCCCATTTTACACTAAAAATAATAAGATATCTAGGAATAAACCTAACCAAAGAAGTAAAAGAGCTGTACTCTGAAAACTGTAAAACACTGATGAAAGAAATTAAAGAGGATACAAAGAAATGGAAAGACATTCCATGTTCATGGATCTGAAGAACAAGTAGTGTTAAAATGTCTATACTACCCAAAGCAATCTACACATCTAATACAATCCCTATCAAAATACCAACAGCATTTTTCATAGAGCTAGAACAAACAATCCTAAAATTTGTGTAGAACCACAAAAGTCACTGAATAGCCAAAGCAATCTTGAAAAAGAAAAGCAAAGCTAGAAGTATCATAATCCTGGACTACAAGCTATATTATAAAGCTATAGTAATCAAGACCGTATATGACACACAGAATGGAAAACCCAGAAATGAACTCACAACTACATGGTCAATTAATCTTTGACAAAGCAGGAAAGAATATCCAATGGGAAAAAGACAGTCTCTTCAGCACATGGTGTTGGGAAAACTGGACAGCCAAACATGCAAAAGGATGAAATTGGACTACTTTCTAACACCATACATAAAAATAAATTCAAAATGGATGAAAGACCTAAATGTGAGACAGGAAACCATTAAAATCCCAGAGGAGAACACAGGCAGTAACCTCTTTGACATCAGCTGTAGCAACTTCTTACTAGATATGTAAGGGAGGCAAGGGGAAGAAAAGCAAAAATGAACTCTTGGGACTTCATCAAGGAAAAAGCTTCTACACAGTGAAGGGAAAAATCAACAAAACTAAAAGGCAACCTATTGAATGGGAGAAGATATTTGCAAATGACATATCTGAGAAAGGGTTAGTATCCAAAATATATAAAGAACGTCTCAAACTCAACACCCAAAAAACCAATAATCCAATTAAAAAATGAGCAGAAAACATGATAGACATTTTGCCAAAGAAGACATACAGATGGCCAACAGACACATGAAAAGAAGCTCAGCATCACTCATTATCAGGGAAATACAAATCAAAACTACAATGAGATATCACCTCACACCTGACAATACAAGAAGCAACAGGTGTTGGTAGGATGTGGAGAAAAGGGAGCTCTCCTGAACTGTTGATGGGAATGCAAACTGGTTCAGCCACTCTGGAAAACAGAATGGAGGTTCCTCAAAAAGTTAAAAGTAGAGCTGCCTTACCCAAAGAATACAAAAATACTAATTCAAAGGGATACATGCACTCCAATATTTATAGCAGCATTATCTACAATAACTAAACTATGGAGACAGTCCATGTGTCCATCAACAGATGAATGGGTAAATAAGATGTAGTACACACACACACACACACACTCACACGGAATTATTACTCAGCCATAAAAAAGAATGAAATCATGCCATTTGCAATAATGAGGATGGAACTAGAGAGTATTATGCTAAGTGAAATAAGTCAGTCAGAGAAAGATAAATACCATATAATTTCATTCATATGTGGAATTTAAGAAACAAAATAAATGAGCCTGGGGGGAAAAAGAGAGAGAGAGAGAGGCAAACCAAGAAACAGACTCAACAAACATGGTTACCAGAGGGGAGCTGGGCAAACCAATGGGTTAAATAGGTGATGGGGATTAAGGAATACACTTGTGATGAGCACCTGGTGTTATATGGAAGTGTTAAATCACTATATTGTACACCTGAAACTAATATTACAGTGTATGGTAACTAGAATTTAAATAAAAACTTAAAAAACAAACAAAAATAAATAAATAAAATTACCTCCATCTTAAATAGGACATTTTTTAATTTAAATTAAACAGAACTTTTAAACCGAGTTTGAGTATAGTAACTCGTATTGTAGTGTTTAGAACTTTGCTAAATAGAAATATTTTACAGATAATGAAGCCAAAATAAATTATTTTAGATGAAGACAAAATATAAGTGTGACATGCCTAGAGTCAAATCACAAAGTCAGTGTTAGCCTAGAAAATGTAATTATCAGGATAATTTCTTCAGTATAAATTAGTGTGCAGTACATGCCTGTTAGACCCTTATAATCTGAAAACAAGGACAGCATAGAAAAATTACAGCATACATATTTATCATGTACTTGAATAACTGAATATGTCTCATAAAATGAAGTGACTTATGAAGAGGTAGCATTTTGGTAGGAATTACTACAAAATAAATAGAAAATCCATCATCTACCTATTACTTCAATTACTGTAATTCCTACATTTTACTGAATTTTATAGTAAACTATATTGTGTTAGGCACTGTGTGAATTTTGATATGCTCCATACCAGCCATGTGAGATGACCCCCATTTCTGAAGAAAGCTTTCATGTCCACATCAGCTCACTTGTAAGTCTCTTTTAATCTTTTAGCTTTGAATGTTGTCTATATACTGATTACAGCTGAATTACACTCCCCATCCTTAACTTTCTCTCTTAACTTCTGAGTAGCGTGTCTAATTGATCTTTTTACTGACTCCTCCAATAGATTTTTCAGAATAAATGGCTCTAATAGTGAACTCTCAGTTTCCCCTATAAACCTGCTCTTCTCAAATCTTTCCCATCTCAGAAAATGGAAACTATTCCATCAGTTTGGGGCTGTAGACAAAAACGCTGGAAATCTTTTTCAACTTTTTTCTTCCCCAGTCTCTCATCAGCAAGTCCTGTTGGCTCAATCTTCAGATGATGATCTCCACCTGTATCATCCCAGTGTAGGCCACCATTTTGTCTGTTGCCTGGCTTATTGCATAGCATCTTAGCTCTTTTCTAATGGTAGCTGATTCTACCCTTTCCCCACCATAGTCTGATCATACTATATTGAGAGTCATCCTTTTAAAAAGTAAGTAGATCATGTCACTTCTAAACTCCTAAACTCCTGTATTAGGTAGGGTTCTCCAGAGAGAGAAAACAGATATATAGAGATTATAGAGATTATGGAGGCTAAATCCTAAGAACTTCAGGGTGAATTAGAAAGCTGGAGATCCAAGAGACCTAACAGTGTAGTTCCAATCTGAAGGCTGGCAGGCTTGAGACCAAGGAAGAGCCATGTTTCAGTTCAAGTTCAAGGATAAGAAAAAGCTCGTCTCCCAGGTTGGAGGCAGCCAGGCAGGAAGAATTCTCCCTTTATTTCTTGAGGGTTGCCCTTTTGTTCTATTCAGGCCTTCAGCTGATTGGATGAGACCATCCATATTAGGGAGGGCAATCTGCTTTATTTGGTCTACCAACTTAAATGTTAATCTCACCCAAAAGCATTCTCATAGAAACACCCTGAATAATGTTTGGCCAAATATCTGGGTATCTCATAGCCCAGTCAAATTAACACATGAAATTAACCATCACAAATCCAATTCTCTCTTAATTGCATTTTTATTACTCTCCTCCACATGCATTCTGTTTTGGCCACTCTGGCCTCCTTGCTTCTCCTCATTTTCTTTTAGTATACTCTAGTCTCCAGGCTTTCTGCTTGCTTTCATATTTTTCCTGAGATGGTCTTCCCTTAATAGTGGCCTGGCCCAACTCCTCACTACTTTCACAACTCTATTCCATGTTTCTTCCTCAAAAATGCCTTCCTTGACTGTCCTTTCCAGAGTATTCACTGTCTCCCTTAACACATGTCTGACTTCCTTTCTATTTATTTATTTATTGTTCTTTGGAACACAGTTTCCTTTGGTGCAATGACTTTGCCTTTGTTCATCGTGGTATTCTCAGTGCCTAAAATAGTCTTTAGAACAAAAATTTGTTGCATGAATGATCTACCTTACAGACTAATAAGGGAAACAATTTGCATATAATAGTTTAAGAAGATATGATTGCCATGAATTCCCTGAGACCACACTTAGAGGCTATCCCTGGCTTCCTCCATGAGAGAATTAGAATTCGAATTTTATCATTGTATTATTCTGTGGGCCTCTTAGCCAGCCTGGATTATTTATGTGAAAGCAACAGACAAGGCTTACAATGAGGTTTTCACTGTTGGATACATGAATTCTAATATTTACGGAAGATTTATTTGAGAGGAAAGCTGGATAGATGCAATCCTAGATTGTGCCTATAAAAATTTCATGTACTCTCAGGGTAAACAAATAATTTATATAACCACAAGGGGAAAGGATTAGAGACAGTTTAATAGTCGTGATTGTCTTATGTATAGTAAATACTGTGATGGCACAGATACTCATAAAATGGTGATGGCCACTTGTACCCAGGACCAGAGAAACATTGCATGGAAGTTGGGAGCACCTCAACAGGCACCTGTCAGAACAGAAGCCATTAGTAAGCCTGTTGGTAGCGTTTTAATGCCCCCACTACTTCTGCTGACTGTAGAGTTTGCCATCTGTTAAATTTTTGAATGAGGTTGGTCCTTAGAAGTGCTATCAATTTACTGAGATATAAAGAAAGAGCCCCCAAATCCAAACCTCCATTTTGGAGGTGAGCTTTGATGTTTCAATAGATTTTTCAGTATTTTGACAAGAAGCAAGTAGGTTTTTTCATTCCCTGTTAGATTTCAGAAGAATTTCCTGACTTTGGTGAGATGTTTTCCCAGATTATCTCTAACATCCCTGTAAATTCTAAGAAGCCACAGGTCCCTGGTGATTCCCTTAGTACTCATTCCTCAGTCTGCTTGTCTTTCAACATACTTCAATATCCACTTATTCATACTTGAATATGAATGAAAGCAGTTTTTCTTTTGGGATTATTAGCAAATTTAACAGCATACCTATAACACATCATATGCTCCACAAAATAATATGGTAGGACTATTGAAATGAAATACAATAAAATTTTTTTTAAGTATTTCTATCTATAGAATCTAGATAAAATACAATCTGAGATGCAGTTTTTTTAAAAAGGTTGTTGATAACATTATGTTGATATTATTGATAATAAATCTAAAGATATGCATTAGTAATCTTGATTTTACCCTTGCATGTTTTGGCTTGTGATCTTAGTTTTCAGAATTAGCTGATTATTCATTATAATTACACTTAAGGATATGATGTAAGCATGAACTTTTAATAAATTAGGCAGCTTTTGCAAAAGAAAACAAGGATTAAAAAGTAAATATTTTAAAAATTGCTACATAGTACCCATCTTATAGTGTTCTTCAGTTTGTCACTTTCATCTAGTGGGGAATGGGAATCGTTATCAGTCAATCATGTCTTCATTCAACAAACATCTCTCTGGCCTTTACTGTGTCAGGTCCTGTGTTAGGTACTGGACAGGTCTTTGGAAAGTGAGAATATGGCAGAGAAACAGAGAAAGACAATCTGGAAAACTGACATCCACTAATGTAGTAGAATGAAAATAATTCAAATTGTTATAATAAAACATTTTGCTGAATTTCTCATATTTTGTACATTATAACAACTTACATCTAAAGCAATAGTAGTTCTTAACCTAGCTATGCTTTAGAAATCTTGGGGAGCTTTTAAAAAATACCATGCCCAGGCACCAGGTGTAGAGATTCTGATTTAACTGGTCTGGGGTGAGGCTGAGTTATGTCACTGTTTATAGATAGATAATCACCAGATGACTGTAATGGGCAGTCCCAATTAAAAAGCACTCATTAGCTCCCTGTCTTATTTTCCAAATAGTTCCTCATTCTAGATACTGATGACCTTGCAGTATTTTCCTGTAGTTGGTATAATAGGTTCTTACCAAACTACGTAAAATTCTTTGCCTGTTATTCAGTGTAATATTGACACAGTAATAGCTACTGTTTATTTAGCATCTACAATGTGTCAGACATTGTGTTAGAAAATGTACATATGTATTTGCCATCTTTACAATGACCCAGCAAGTTAGGTAAACATTTTTTGGACCTTCTGTGAAGACCTAGAGGTTAAGTAAATTCTTTCTTTACCCAGATAACTAGGATCAGGATTTTAACCCAGACCGCTCTGAACTCAAGGCTTCTTTCCAGACATCGCTGCCTTCATGTTCTGACCTCAAGCTGCATCTCTAGACTTAACTATGACTCACTCCACTTTACATATCCTGGGCAAACAAACATTTTCCTCTTCACCCACTCTCATCCACCACATTCTCACCTGTCATTTGCACATCTTGTTAGCTTGTGGAATGCCCTTGCCAGTCAATTTAATTTACCCTTCTTAACCATCCTTAAGACAGAGCTCAAATGCAGCCTCATCAGTAAATCCCTCCTGAATCTTCCCAGCTGGAAGTAATCACTTCTCTGTCTCACCTTCCAAAGTGTCTAATCTGTACCTCTCTCAGGTGCACTCATCATTCTCTACCTTATGGTTATATGTGCCTATGATTAACAGTCCTGTTTATGGGATCCTTGAGATCATAGCTATGTCTGATTCATCTTTTTATTCTGTATTACACACCACGCAATACCTAGCTCATTGTAGATGCTAAAAAAAATATTTACTTAGGGAATACACAACAAATGAGGAAAGAGTAAGCAATTTGATTAAGGTCACCTACAAATCTATACTTGCGGCAGGAAAAAAACCTGATTACACATACAATAGGAGGTATAGTGCACGACAGCCCTATTTTTTTTTTTTTAAATATCTGCATTTTGTATATAATGATTTGATTCCCAAATGTGTCAACTTTTTAAAGGGATTTTATGGATGCTTTGATTTTATATGCAAACCAAGAAAGTAAGTGACCAATAAATAAGAAATAGAGGCATTTCTTTGTTCCTAGTCATTTGCTTAAGCAACTGGAAAGAGAATAGAAAACTGTATATATGTGTGATGGTGTGGGATGATAGTATAATTGCAAATGGTTTTGCCGTAGCAGTCTTTTATTTAGAACATCTCCTTTTCATATTTATGCAGGAGAATTTCACATTCAATGCATTTAAAATGCATTTAGCACATATACAACTTGTACTCATTAAGAGAACACTAATGCATGTAGCATAGTTATCAGAAATTATGTACTTTTTTCCAGTATCTAGAAGAAACAATGCTCAGATAGCCTCTAATAGCAAAGTAGAGAAAAAAAATGAAAACAGAACTATTGCTTAGGATGTCCTTGGTAGTTCTAAAGAACTTTTGCCTTAATATTGATTTAGAAAATTATTCTGAGTCCCACAATGGGTGATTTCATTTTATTTGCTTCAGATAGCATCACTTTGTACCTGTCAGAGATTATACAGGCCAGGGAGTTTTTCCTGACCAGTGGGTTGTTACTTATGTTACAGGTCACAACTGGTGTGTGGTATCTTTTGTACTGGTTTGCAGTAAAATAAAAATATTAAAAGTTGTTGTGAAAAAATTGGCCTTAAATTAATGTTAATGAAATTATGAATTATAAGTTGACTATATGCTTAGGTGTTTTGGCAATATATATAACTGGAACATTAGAACATCACTATCTAATTGCAATTACAAAAAAGTTATTTGAAATTTACAACCTATTTTATAAAGCTTAATTATTTTGCTTTTCTTTCTCAGAGCTCAGAGATAGGCAAATTTTTTTGTCTGTAAAGAACCAAAGACTAAATATTTTAGTCTTTATAAGTCATACCCTCTCTGCTGCAAGTATCCCATAGCACAAAAGTAGCCATAGATAATAGATAATAGATAATACATAATGATAATACATAAATGAGTGAGCATGACTGTGTTCCAATAAATCTTTGCTTACAGATACTGAAATTTGAATTGCATATAATGGTCACATATCATGAAATATTATTTTTCTTATTATTTCTATTTTATATAATATATAATTATTATATTATAATAACATATTATATATGTTATATAATAACATATAATGTACATTATTTCTTATATTTCTTATTATTTTTCTTTAAATTCTTAGCTTGTAGGACATAACAAAAAGAGGAGGTGGGCCAGATTTGACTCATGTACCATAGTTGGCCTACCTCTTCCTTAAATTCTAACTGTAAAGCCAAAAACTGTACTTTATTGTCCTAAGACGATTTTGATTAGTGGTGAAGTTTTAAGACTATTACAAGGGATGATGAGATAAATGAACAGAAATATTGTTGCCATGCAATGCCTCAAAAACCCAGTGTGAAATTAAAAATTATCATGAAAACAAATTTTACCAACAGCAGGAGTATCTGTTATGGGGGGGTGGGGGGAGAGATTTACATTTCAACTGCCAAGTGCAATTAAATTTTACAATACTATTACAAGTGTTGGTAAATTTAAATTATTGATTTTATTGTTGACTGTATTGTGGAAAATATACTACAATGTATTCTGCAAAATTAATATATTTTAACATTCTTCATCTCCCTAGTGTTTAATTTATACCACTTCACTGTAAAAGGTGATAGCACCAAAGCATTGCTATTGCTTTATGGAGAACTATATTTATCTTCTTTCTGGAAGTGTTTAACTTTTTGTTCCTGTACCTATTGCCTAAGATATTTTTAAAGATTTATTTAAGAGAGAGTGCACACGTAACGCAAGCTAGCAGGGGGAGGGGCAGAGAGAGGGAGAGAGAATCCTGAAGCAGACACCCTGCTGAGCATGGAGCCCAGTGCAGAGTGCCAAACCCAGGACCCTGAGATCATGACCTGAGCCGAAACCAAGTCAGCTGCCTAACGGACTGTGCAACCCAGGCGCCCCACCTGTTACCTTTTTAAAAATTCTTTTCAACTTTATTCATGTATAACTAACAGAACTGTAAGATATTTAAAGTGTACATCATCATGATTTGATGTACATATACATTATAAAAGGATTCCTCCTATCTAATTAATATATCCATCATCTCATACCTCACATTTTCTCCTCTTCTCCGTCCTCCTCCCCCTCTTCCTTTTTCTTCCTCTTCCTCCACCACCTCCTCCTCCTTCATCTTCATAAGAACATTTCAGTTCTGTTATCTTAGAAAATTTCAATTATACAATGCAGCATATCGTTATCTATATTCACCATGTTATATATTAGCTCTTTAGACCTTATTCATCTTATAGCTGAAAGTTTGTATCCTTTGACCAGCCTCTTCTTATTTCTTCCACCTTTCACCCCTGGCAATCACTTTTCTACTCTCTGTTTCTGTGAGTTTGACGTTTTTCTTTTAGATTTCACATATAAGTGATACCATCGGTATTTGTCTTTCTCTGTCTGGCTTATTTTGTTTAGCATAGTGCCCCACTGTAAATAATGCTGCAATGAATATGGGAGTACAGATATCTCTGTGAGATCTTGATTTCAAATCCTTTGGATATATACATGGAAGTGGAATTGCTGGATCATATAGAAGTTCTATTTTTAATTTTTTTGAGGAACCTGGATACTGTTTTCCATAATGAATGTACCAATTTACATTTTTTTGATCAAAATTTTTTTTTTGCTATTGAGTTGTGTGAGTACTTCATATTTTTGAATAATAACCCCTTATCAGCTATATAATTTGCAAATATTTTCTGCAATTACATAGGCTGTCTTTTCATTTTGTTGGTAGTTTACTTTGTTGCTCAGAATATTTTTAGTTTCATGTAATTCCACTTGTTTATTTTTACATTTTGTCAAATCAAAAAAATCTTTACCAAGACCAATGTTAAGGATCTCACCCCATATGTTTTCTTCCAGGAATTTTATGGTTTCCAGTCTTAAATTTAAGTCTTTAATACATTAGGAGTTGACTGTTCCCTTTTAAAGGATCAGTCTTTGACATTTATGTTTCATTCTTATATATTCCCAAATGCAAATATATTATTTTCTTTTGGATTTGTACACACCTTTCAAGACTCTAAAAGTCTAGTACTCATCTAATAACAAATATTTTTATAATCAAAGGTGGTACCATATTTAAAAGTATGAGGGTAGTCAGAGAAAGGTTTTTCCATCAGGTTGTGTATGTTCAAGTTGATTTCCTTATTAGCCATTGGATTTCAGTAATAACATAAGACAGAATAACAGAAGATCCATAAAATAATATTTAGTTAAAGCAGTATAGTTTTTACATGGCCATTTGAACTTAACTTCTTTGTCATGAATGATGTTTGACCTAGCCAGTCCAAAATGTAAATAAGTATGCTTACAAAGGAATACATGACTTTCATCTTGATACTTAATCTATTTCTGAACTCCTCATTGACTTGGACCCTTATCTTCATTCTTCATCCAGTGTTTGAATCATACCTCATCTCACTATCTTTGATTGCTATTTCAGTTGCCTATTTGGTCCAGCATGGGATGATAGTCAAATACAGAGACTCAAGCAGGCAGTGAAAGTATCTATTGTGTACATTAAATGGTAATGAAAAATAGTGTTTTCAAGTTATTGTGAGCCCTATGTGATTAAATGCCATTTCTTGGGCCAGGTATTTAGAGCTGTGGGTTCAAAGGAAGCATAGGCTTAAAGGTCAGTAGATTTCTACTGACCTTTAAGGTCAGGATTTCTGATGAGATGGAGGTGAAGCAGAGATGTTCAGAGGGTATTTTAGAAACACTATATGGATGAGCCTAACACTATGATAAATAGGGCTTGGATATGTAATCCTAGGGGAGGAAATTGGAGAAGTATCTTTTGATGCAGGTGTTCACAGTTTTTGGTGATGAGGCACATGATAAAAGCAGGATATAATAGTTTGGAAATATTAATTTGAAATACCTGAAATGGCCCTAGAAAATACTATTTGACTGATTAATTGTTGCCATGATGGCAATGCATTTCTTTTCAGTAATCTGAAGGAAACTTGAAACTATCTTTGGGAGAAGAGGAGAAAACTGTAGGATTCAGAGAGTTGGCCATTTGAAACTAAGCCAGCAAGCATGATTTACTTTTTCAATGGCCTGAGCTCCTTAAAATGAATAGGTATGGTAAGTTTTCAATTTTCAGCCTTGATCTTAATTGACTGCTTTCTCATAATTCACATACTCTACTCAGCTAGGAAAACAAACAACAACAAAAATGTTTATCTTGTTATGTAAGAATATTAATGAAAATACTGTGGTATTAGGGAAGTGATCAAAGAAGAAATCATATATAATATGCTACTTTATTCAGGCATACAATTAAATCCAGTGCCATACAGTATTACAAATTGACTAGCAAAACATACCCAAAGAATGGATGAAGCACATGGAATAGCACAGTTTTTTTTGACCTAAAAAAAGATTAAATAAAATTTAGAGTTTAGAAAGAAAATAAGGTTTCTGACTCTTAATTTGGAAAGTAAAATGAAAGATATTGATCCTGGGCGCCTGGGTGGCTCAGATGGTTAAGTGTCTGCCTTCGGCTCAGGTCATGATCCCGGGGTCCTGGGATCAAGTCCCGCATCGGGCTCCCTGCTCAGTGCAGAGCCTGTTTCTCCCTCTCCCTCTGCCATTCCCTCTGCTTGTGCTCTTCTATTTCTCTGTCAAATAAATAAATAAAATCTTAAAAAAAAAAAGAAAGATATTGATCCTATATTTTTCCCTTTCGACCCTCACAATCCAGCTTCCTGTAGGCACATGACAGTTTTGAAAGCAGGGATAAAGATCAGGAATTGATTATAAAGTATTGATTATCTTAATTAATTTTCAGATTCAAAACTAATACCCTGTGAAAGAAAATGAAACATTTAGATCAACAGGGAAGCAGTAAGGGATTATTACTAGATTTTTAATGTTACTAGGTTTTAAATAAATATTCCTTCTAAAATAGCTTTGAACAGCATTTCTTCTTTATCTTTTTAAAAAATTTTTATATGAATGCTTTGGTCAAAATATAACCTGAACACATTTTAAGTAGTTTAGGAATATGGACCATATGTAAATTTTTAACTTGACTTTCCACATGGGTCAGATTTGATTTATATTCTTTCAGTGCTGAAAAAAACTTTCCTATCTTCAAATTTCTACATGCTGCTTTTTCTCATGAGTATGTAAAGATTTCCAAAGTCCAAAGTTTAAGCTTTCAAAAGATTTCAAAATCTACATTCAATAAATTTTACTAGCTGCATTAGTCTCCTAAGTCTGTCATAACAAAGTGCCACAAACTATGTGGCTTAAAACAATAGAATTTTTTTTCCTAATTTGGGAGCTAGAAGTCTGAAATCAAGGTGGTGGTAGGGCTGTCTTTCTGATGGCTCCCTGCAATTCTTAGCATGGCAATTCTTAGCATTCCTTGACTTGTAGCCATATAACTACAATCTCTGCCTCCAACTTCACATGGTTTTCTTCTCTGTGTCCCTGTGTCCTCTCTGTTTCCTGTCCCCTTCTTATGAGGAGACCAGTTATTGGATTTAGGGCCCACTTCAATCTACTATGATCTCATCTTACCTTCATTTATTACATCTGCAAAGACTTTGTTTCCAAATAAAGTCACATTCTGAAGCTCTGGGTGGACATGAATTTGGGGGGACGTTATTCAATCTACTATAACAGCTTAAAAAGTTTCAATATCTTCATCCAAACTTACCAAGTAGGGAAGAAATATAACAAAAAAGACAAGAAAAAATTTTTAAAACTACATTAAATGATTTGGCCACTATATTACAAGATTTGCTACAATTTTATTGCTTTTTCTCTTTTCCTCTTGCCTGATGTCTTCTTGGCCTGATTATTTCTCAGTTATTGGAAAAATTTGCATACCTCAAATATTCAACCAGACTCCACCAAACCATTACAAAAGAAATTATGCTTTTTTGGCCTTTTCTCCTCATGAATGAAGTGTTCCATTATAAATGCATCTGCTTTTCCGTTTCTTGATTTGAAGGTATGTAAATATGTAATGCTTAGAATAAATAAAAAGAACAGATGGCAGGACCTTAAAGATCAAATTAGTTTCGTATCCATCTGGAATTTGGGGATGGCTTCATTATTTCCTTCTAATTCGTTCATTCTTTCCTGAATTCTCTGGTGGAGAATTTTAAGCACAGTTGTGCAATATACATATCTTAGAGTAATAATATAATGATTCAGTTATAAAATAAAATCTGAAAATAATTCTGTGGAGCTCTAATAGTATCATTGTCATTATCGTTACATTTGGTGGTTTTCCAGAATTAATATTGCGGCATAGATACTCCTCAAGGACACACCAAAAAATCTATTTGGTGTCCAAGGTGTTTCAACATACCTGCTGTTCTGATAAGTTAAGTTTCAAATATGTCTTCAGTAAGTACTAAATTACTGTACATTAACTTTAACAATGTCAACATGTTCTATTTCATTAGCCTGATGTGAATCCTATGTAAGCTCATAATACGAAGTATATTTTATCTGTAAGAATTCAGTGTTTTTTTTAACAGGGACATTCTTTAAACAATGCTTGAGGGCCACAGGGAGACTATGGAATATTTTCACTTGGCAATAATGCAAAGTGTACTGTAAGCGAGGTTATGTCTCTGATCCTATACTTCTCATTTTTGTTGGGTGAAAATGAAGTGAAGGAAATGTGCTCTTCACTGTCAGCTAAGAGGAAGGATCAGGTGTACTCTTCTCTCATTTTACTAACCCTTTATACACAGCCAACTAGATCATTCCTATTTTAAGTCAAAAGATGCCTACATGCAAACTTCAGTTGCCTAGGCATAAAATTAGGTCTGTGGCCCATTAAATTAAGTGTAATTATCTCAAAAATCCTGCCCAAATACCATGTCCATTTCATCATTATTCCACAGAAGAACCTGAAAGTAGTATTCCCTTTTGAAAATCATTTTCTTAAGTCTCAACTTTTCACTTGGCTTTTGGATGTTCCTACTCCAATCTTGTCCATGCTAATCCATTGTTGTTTCCTTCATATTCACAATTCAGATACTCTGCCTTGTACTCCATACATATCATATTCTCCCTACACATTGCCTTCATTTTCTTTCCTAAGCTCCAACATGTATTGCTTTTCTGGTCTGAGATGCTGAAGTCTCTTCTCCCCAAGACATTTTCTGAGCAATTCCAGTCCTTGTAAATTATATCACCTATGAATTCCTATTACATTCTAGAATTGATAAAATACTATATGGTACTGTGTGACATAATGGTTTTATCATTCTTTAATTGTTTCACGTCTATTCCTTTACCAACTCAAAATAAAGTTCATGCATGCAGGACATGCGTACTGAACTCCCACAGAATCTAATATCATTTTACATGATTGTGAATAAACAAGAGAAATAATTTAAATATACATGTTATTAGAAGAGGCATTGTTTTATTTTTATTTTTTATTTTTTTTATTAAAGATTTTATTTATTTATTCATGAGAGAGAGAGAAAGAGAGAGAGAGGCAGAGGGAGAAGCAGGCTCCCCGCGGAGCAGGGAGCCCGATGCGGGACTCGATCCCAGGACCCTGGGATCATGACCTGAGCCGAAGGCAGACGCTTAACCGACTGAGCCACCCAGGCGTCCCAGAAGAGGCATTATTATAAGCACTTCACACATCCTAATGAATATATTCTTCAGAACAAACCTCTGAAGTGGGTATTATTCTTAGTTATTTTAATGATGAGGAACTTGAAGCACTTTGATGTAAAATAACTCACCAAACAAATGCAGTAAAGAATTCAAATGCCAATAGTTTGGCTATGCTTTTAAACCTTATAGCATATGGCCTCTACATGTTAGATAGTTATGAATATTTGGTTGACTAATATAAATTGAGAAATTCAATATGTACATTTAAAATATGATTTGTCACTATGTTTCCTGTTTAATTTTATCTCAGGCTTCACGGCAACTTGGGATGGTAGACATAGCCCTAAAAAGACTTTCAGGCAATGTGGCACAGGATAAATTCCCACTTTGACAAGAGCACTCTGTTTCAAGCACAGAAAATACAGATCACATAGACAGAAAGTAAAAAACTCATTGCTGCTTTTAAAAACAAAATAGCTTCTCCATAGAGTGGAAACAGAGCGTAAACACAAAACTTTAGGCAAGCTGGAAGTCATTGGCTAGTGGGGCATACTTCTGGGGGGAGCCGGGAACCTAGCTCCTTTGTGGTAGTGGGGATTAAAATAGTCCATGCAAGATGGGTCATTAGATTCAAGTTCACTGTATAAAGCCAAAGGCTCCTGTGAGATTCCGTTGCTTGTGAATGGGGGCAAAACATGCTTTTGAAAGTTGAGCAGGGACTACTGCTGATAGTAAATTGCTGGCTCTAGGAGAGGAAAATGTACCAATGAGGCTTGAGAGCAGGAATATAGCCAAGCCACCCCTGGCTCCATAACTGGGTTTGGAGTATGCCTAATATCACCTCAGGACAGAGACTGCAAATAGCTGTTATGTGGCCTAGTTTGGGACTGACTGATGGTCTACATAACAATGGTTTGGAGGAGTCTGCAAGCAAAATTCCAGAACCTATAAAGAAATGTATTCCTAAGAAAAAGAATCACAAAAATCAACATTTGGAGCATAAATTTATTTCTCATGAAATTAACTTTATGGAACATTATAACTAAAGACTTTAAAATAAGTTTATTTGGGATTCACAATAAAGGAGTCACATCCATAGAAAAGGACAGAGTGATTTCTTAGCAGCAAAAATAGATACCAGGAAAGAACAACAACATATTAAAAGTGCTAAGTGAAAACAGCTATCAAACTAGAATTTTTTAATAAGCCAAAACTAATTAATATTCAAAGGCCAAAATAAGGATATTTTTCTGCGTAAAATGACTGAGATATTTACTCCATAGAAACTACCACTGAATGCCCTATTATAAGATATATTTAAGTAATAAGAAAAGTGAATCCAGAATGAATGCATAGAATACAAGAAATAAGAGTGAGCTCAAAAACTGAACTAAACTTAACTAACATCTGTAAAAAAATAAGAAGAACTAGGTTTGGTGTACCGGGTTCGCTCAGTCGGTTAAGTGTCTGACTCTTGGTTTTGGCTCAGGTCACGGTCCCATGGGTGGTGAGATGGAGGCCCGGTGCTACTTTGGGCTCTGGTGCTCAGCGAGGATTGCATGAAGATTCTCTCCCTCTGCTCTTACCCCTACTAGTGCACATACTCACTCTCTTTCTCTCTAGAATGAATAAATAAATCTTTTTTTTTTTTTAATAATAACTGGGTTTTTTGCTGTTGTTGTTAAAAAGATAAAAATTAACATTTTAGACAAAAATTAAAAATATCCCAGAGTAGATAAGTAAATTGAGCTTAGGTCCTGTGCCTGGAGGAAAAGAGAAATACTAAATAACTTTAGACGCTTTGCTAGCAGAAAGATATGCATATGTTAAAAATTAACGGTAACATGAAAGGAGAGAGATATAGTCTATAGATCCCAAACACATTGAAAAAAAAATGATAACAACTTCATTAACCAAACAGAAATCAGGAAAGGAGAAAAAGATGAAGCAAATATAAAGTAGCAAATCAGATCATAGGAATAAGTCCAAATATATCAATAATCGTAATAGATGAATATGGACTAAAAGATAATCCAATTTGATTTTAAAAATCCAACTACATTTTGCTAATAAGGATCAGACTTAAAATAAATCTACTCAGAAAGTTTGAAAAGAAACAATAAAATATATCATGCAAATATTAATCACAAGAAAGATTTTAGATTTTTATATTATTAAAAATCATATTAATATGATGAAGATATTAATAATGGCATTATCAATATCAGGAAACATTGCATTTATGGAACTTTTACTACAAATAAAGCATGACTCTACCTCATAAAAGGAAAAAAATCCGTCAGAAAGATATGACACTGATAAACTTGTAAGCATCTAATCACATAGCTTCAAAATGTATAAAGCAAAAATTGACAGTTACAAGGAGAAATTGACAATCCACCATCAGAATGAGATATTTTTAGCATTCTCTGGCAGAAAATGATACATCAAGCACACAAAAAGAACTAAAGATTTAAGCACAATAATAATTTTGATCTAGTAGATATTAAAAGAACATATTAATCATGATAGTATATTTATCATTTCATATATAGGTCATGTCTACTCCATACTTTTATTTCTTTCCTTCTCATCACCTAGTATGCCATCCTTTACTTTTTCCTGTCAGTGCAAACACTACTCATTTTTCATAGCCCAGCTCAAGTCTTATTTCCTAAAGGAAGTGTTCTTTACTGTTTGTATGTATTCTTTTTTCCTTATAAATTACTCAGGGCACTATAATTTGTACATTAATTTGTCTCTTTAATTGCAAGTTGTTTGTGCCGCTTAGATTTCTATATTTTTCGGTTTCACAAAGTGCCTGTAAATACTATCTTTAAAGCCTTTTCTAGTTCTCACTTCTTTCTAGCATCCAACATAGCTTTACCATTTGAAACCAGATTGATTATGAACCAAATATAGCAACTGGGGCAAGGAAAGTTGACTCTAAGATGTGAGAACCATAGTAGAAAGTTATCTTTAAACAAATATTGCAAACATCTGTTTGTGAGGGAATATCAATTTAGTCCTGTTCTGCTACCAGAGAGAGGGGGGAATTACATTGTAAATCATCAATTCTATAATGTAATGAAAAGGAACAGCATGAAAATGTTCCTACTGACACATATGGTTTGATTCATGAAACAATTTCCTCATACCTCTTAGGCTACTGACTGACTCCTCAATATAAATATTTCTGAAGATTCCACAAAGGCCTACCCAATCACAGAGTTGAAGAAAAACCCTTATGTAAAAACAAATTTCTGAGGTTTAAACAAGAAACTGTTGCATGTATGTAAAAGCAAGTGACATAAAAGCAATAATTTGCAAACAAGGTTCAAGGAATTCACGATTTCATTGAACACTACAAGGCTAAGTGGCTTTCTCAGTTATTTATTTTACAAAGCCTTTGCCAATCAATAGACTAGTCTGTTACCAAACAAATGACCAGTGTTAAACAGCAGCAAGAAAAGGATACAGTGCTTTCACTCAGGTATTGACTAAGAATAACCAGGGAACAGAACCATATCCTATAATTGAGTTGCCTACTGAATATTATTTGGAAAAACCACAAACTACTCAAAAGAAAAGGGTAGTGATTGGGACTAAGCTTAGGAAAGAACCTTAATTTTTTAAGTAGTCAAACTCCAAAGTACACAGTAAATGCTTATTTAAAAGAAACCTAATCTTATTAAAGAATTTATGCCTAGGGGCACCTGGGTGGCTCAGTTGGTTAAGTGTCTGCCTTCAGCTCAGGTCATGATCCCAGGGTCCTGGAATCAAGCCCCACATCGGGCTCCCTGCTCAGCGAGGAGCCTGTGTCTCCCTCTCCTGCTCTCCGGCTTGATCTCTTTCTCTCTCTCTCTCTCTGTCTCTCTCAGTCAAATAAATAAAATCTTAAAAAAAAAGAATTTATACCTAAATTCAAATCAATGTCAGTTTGAAATATTGCTAGCCATCTATATATACAAGCTTGGTGTTTTCTGACAAGGGGCAAAACAGGGCTTCACAGACCCAGGGATCTGTAGTTATAAATTAGATATTATTCTCCAGTGCCTTATTTGGTGTCAATCATTTATCAAACAAATAAACAAGCTATTCTCTTACATTCATCCTCCATTAGTGAAAACAGAATATTTTGGGTTCTCTTTCTAAATCAAAATGCTGGTAAACACTGTATGCGCTTTCCTACCAAATCAACATTCTGAAAGTGATCCATGTAATGAAAAGAGAATGAAGAAGAAAATTGCCTGGAGACCTGGATGGTTGAAAAGAACAAAGAAAAGTAAAAGGGGCACATCCTTCTCTATTAGTAAGTAATATTCTGACTATGAAGTTAGGCATTTTAAAAACATGCCCAGATTTTCTTCTTTGGTTTCCATGATATTGCCTAATCAAGATGTTCTCTTCTCTGAAAAGTTCCTTTATTGACCTCTTTCTACCTTCTTGTAGTCAAATCCTTCCTCTACGTCCTGGGAAGTCTGCTCTTTCCTATGAGTTCTTCCCTTGCAAAGAAATTCATTTTTTTTTAATGGCTTAATCTCATCATCTATTTTGAGTGATGAGTCACAAAATACAGTGTACTCTTGAAAAACAAAAGTTATGTTTATCAGCCATAGCTCACATTTTCCGTCCAATCTTTTGCTCCTGATTCTTCTACCTTGATGTCTTTACATCCATGCAAATGCTCTCCAGTGGCTTATTTTAAGTTCTAACTGGTCCATAAAGGAGTCCACAGTTAGTGGAAAGAACATGAACTTTGGAATAATAGAGATCTGGGTTCGAATCCTAAAAAATACTGATCATCCTTGATCTTGAGCCTTGTAACACCTCTGAGCATTTTTTTTTTTTCATTTATAAAAGTAGGATGTCAGTTGTTGGACTCTCCATTTCTTCCATGGAGTAGCTTATCCCCTGTTTTCTGTTTCACTGCTCCCTAAGGGCTGCCTATTTAGGACTATACCCACATCCTATCTACTACACAGGGCAATGATTTTCTGACCAGTATCTCTTTGTCTGCAGAACATACTTCCCACATTTGAAACTCCAGTCTGCCTAGTCTGAGAGAAATATCTGGCTATTGAGGGACTCTTGATTTGATTTGACTAGCTTCACTTTCATGAAATCTTGCTTTGATCATAGCATTAATTACTGTTGCCACTAAGCAGTGAAAGGAAACTCAACTTGCTCCTCCACCTTAGCCAAGCCCTTTCTGCTGTTTCAGGCCAGTCCATTTGGAAATCTCTTAGGTTAGGGCAGACAGCTTGAAGATATCCATGTTTGGGTCTCTTCAATCTCAGTGTTTTCACCTCTTAGAGTGAGATCATCTTTTCTTTCCTCCTCTAGGCTTCCAAAATAGTCCTAATTAGCAATTTCCCAAGTTTCTGATGCCCTTATCCATAATATAAAAATTCTGCTTAGAATAAAAACACAACAATGATCCTACTTCACTTCCAACTGCCAATTAAGTCAACTAATCACAGCTTTGGAACCCCATCCATCACACAGAGCCTCATATATTCATTTTCATCATGCTTACCTATAACCCCTAATCAGGAAAACCAAGGAAGTCCTCCTATACTTGCTTTCTAGTTACATACCACACTGACCAATTTAGATTTGAGCCAATTTTCCCTACCTTTGCTTTCCATATGAATTCCTGGCATTTAGTTCTCTTCTATTTCTCATTATAGGACCTTCCCAATTAAATATTCAAATTGGTTCCTCTCTGAGTTTTCATTGCCTGTTCCTTATTCCTGTCTTTTATTGTTAGAAAGCTATTACTGTTTCTTCTTTTTATTGTCATTCTTCCCATCTGATCATATTTTACATCTGTTCTGCATTCCAACACTAAAATATTATTTGAGGAGTAGATATGCAGATTAAGAAAGCAGCACATGGGAAACTGTAGAACAGCTTAGCACATGGCAATAAAAATTGGTTTCCCTTTCTCTTTTCTGGCGGAGAGATATAATCTTTGCTGTTTGAAGCTTATGGAGCTTGTTTTCATATATCTCTTATAGTAATTTAGTTATCATACTTTATATAATATTTGCTTATGTAACTGCTTAGTTGTAAATTCCAAAAAATTAATTCCCCATACATTATGCTATCACAGGACCTAGCATATGTTAGCCCTCAGTACATGATTATTGATTTGAAATGCTTTATTCACTCATTACATAGAGAATGCTTTAACTCAACAAACTACTATGAATGGATTTGTGTAGACAGACTTAAATCATGACAAGTTTAAGTTTATTCATAAACTCTGGGGAAAAAGGATTGCCTACCAAATGCTGTTTTTATTGCAATCCTGAAATTTGGATCTAGTGGGCATTCTATCAAAATTCTTGTAACTTATTTAATGTAGCTATTATTTCCAAAATAAGTTTAACACAAACATAGACATTCCTAATATGAATGAATTGGAAGGAAAACTAATTAAATTGGTGAATACTTGCTTTAGTTTTAATCCCTTTAAGAAATATAATAATTGCAACTATTATAACTACTCAGACATTGTCTAATGGAGTTTTAATTAATAGATAAGGATGATCCCTAATTAGCTCATCAAAATACTAGTCTGAAGAGTTTCAACCCTACATATATTGCAATTACATTGTTTGAAGTCAATAAATACTTCTAAAGCACTTAAAGACCAGTTTGCATCCTTAGCGGAGTAGAGGTGCCCTCAACCTTTTTTCTTATATGGTTAATTTATTTAGCCCCCCTTCTCTTCTTCTTAAGAAAGAAAACAAACATCCCAAAGATTTTGAATAGTTGTGTTTTCGTTTTCATTGGTTTCCATGTTTTTTTTTAATTCTTCTTTAATTTCCTGGTTGACCCATTCATTCTTCAGTAGGATGCTCTTTAGCCTCCATGTATTTGAGTTCTTTCCGACTTTCCTCTTGTGATTGAGTTCTAGTTTCAAAGCATTGTGGTCTGAAAATTGGCAGGGAATGATCCCAATCTTTTGTTACCGGTTGAGACCTGATTTATGACCTAGGATGTGATCGATTCTGGAGACTGTTCCATGGGCACTAGAGAAGAATGTGTATTCTGTTGCTTTGGGATGGAATGTTCTGAATATGTCTGTGAAGTCCATTTGGTCCAGTGTGTCATTTAAAGTCTTTATTTCCTTGATCTTTTGCTTAGATGATTTGTCCATTTCAGTGAGGGGCGTGTTAAAGTCCCCCACTATTATTGTATTGTTGTCGATGTGTTTCTTTGCTTTTGTTATTACTTGCCTTATATAATTGGCTGCTCCCATGTTAGGGGCATAGATATTTACAATTGTTAGATCTTCTTTTTGGATAGACACTTTAAGTAGGATATAGTGTCCTTCCTCAACTCTTATTACAGTCTTTGGTTTAAAATCTAATTTGGCTGATATAAGGATTGCCACCCCAGCTTTCTTTTGGTGTCCATTAGCATGGTAAATGGTTTTCCACCCCCTCACTTTCAATCTGGGGGTGTCTCTGGTTCTAAAATGAGTCTCTTGCAGACAGAATATCAATGGGTCTTGTTTTTTAATCCAATCTGATAGCCTGTGTCTTTTGATTGGGGCATTAACCCATTTACATTCAGGGTAACTATTGAAAGATAGGAATTTAGTGCCATTGTATGGCCTGTAAGGTGACTGTTACCGTATATTGTATGTGTTCCTTTCTGGTCTATGTTGCTTTTAGGCTCTCTCTTTGCTTAGAGGACCCCTTTCAAGGTTTCTTGTAGGGCTGGTCTCGTGTTTGCAAATTCCTTTAGTTTTTGTTTGTCCTGGAAGCTTTTTATCTCTCCTTCAATTTTCAATGACAGCCTAGCCGGATATAGTATTCTTGGCTGCATATTTTTCTCATTTAGTGCTCTGAATATATCCTGCCAGTCCTTTCTGGCCTGCCAGGTCTCTGTGGATAGGTCTGTTGCCAATCTAATGTTTCTACCATTGTAGGTTACATATCTCTTCTCCTGAGCTGCTTTCAGGATTTTCTCTGTGTCTATGAGACTCGTAAGTTTTACTATCAGATGTCGGGGTGGTGACCTATTTTTATTGATTTTGAGAGGGGTTCTCTGTGCTTCCTGGATTTTGATGCCTGTTTCCTTCCCCAAATTGGGGAAGTTTTCTACTATAATTTGCTCCATTATACCTTCTGCCCCTCTCTCTCTTTCTTCTTCTTCTGGGATCCCAATTATTCTAATGTTGTTTTGTCTTATGGTATCACTTATCTCTCGAATTCTGCCCTCGTGATCCAGTAGTTGTTTATCTCTCTTTTTCTCAGCTTCTTTATTTCCATCATTTGGTCTTCTATATTACTGATTCTCTCTTCTGCCTCATTTATCCTAGCATTTTTGATTGCACCTCATTAATAGCCTTTTTGATTTCTACTTGGTTAGATTTTAGTTCTTTTACTTCTCCAGAAAGGGTTTCTCTAATAACTTCCATGCTTTTTTCAAGCCCAGCTAGTATCTTTAAAGTGATGATTCTGAACTCTAGATCTGACATTGTACTAATGTCCATATTGAGTAGGTCCCTGGCAGTCGGTACTACCTCTTGTTCTTTTTGTTGAGGTGATTTTTTCCATCTTGTCATTTTGTGCAGAGGAGAATAGATTAATGAGAGAACAAAATGCTAGCAGAGTAACCACGTCCCCAGAAAATATACTCTAAACAAATCAGAAAAGACCTGAAGCAGTGGAAAAAGAAATGGAAAGAGAGAAGAAAGAAAAAGAAAAAAAAGAAAAAGAAAAAGATAAAGATAAAAACAAACAGAAACAAACAAAACAAAACAACAACAAAAAAACCAGAATGTGATCAAATATGATCAGGCTGGTATATAGATCAGTGCCACACACTAGATTTGGGGTGTATTTTGGTCTTTTAGAAGAAAGTGCCTCCCAAAATTTTAAAGAAAGAAAAACTTATGTATGTACAAAAATAAGGGTTGATATGATGAAGGATGGAATATGACTGTAAAGATGGAAATTATGAAAAATTTTATAAAAGGAATTGATAAGAAGTTGTTTGAAAAAAGAAAGAAGAGGATTTAAAAAAAGAAAAAAGAAAAAAGGGAGAGAATGTGATCAGGCAGGGGAGTAGAAAACACCATATACTAGAGATTTAGGGTTTATTTTAATCTGTTAGAAGAAACTATCTCAAAACTTTAAAGAGAGAACAACTTATATATATATGCCAAAAATATGGGTAACTACTATGAAGGGATAGAATATGACTCTAAAAATGAAAAATAGAAATGTTTTTTTAAAAAAAGGGATTGAAAAGATGTTGGTTGAAAAAGGGAAAAAGAAAAATTCAAAAAAAAAAAAAGAAAAAAGACAGTTAAAAAAAATTAACTTTAAAAGACTAAAGAATCATGGTAAAAAAAGCCATGAATTCTATGTGCAGTATTCCCCTAGCGCTGGAGTTCTGCCGTTCTCATCGATCAGTAAACTTTGTCTTGGCTGGCTGTTCTGGCTGATCTTCTGGGGAGGGGCCTGTTGCCATGGTTTCCAAATGTCTTTGCCGGAGGCGGAATTGCCCCGCCCTTGCCTGTCTGGGCTAAGTAATCTGCTCGGGTTTGCTCTCCGGAGCTTTTGTTCCCTGCGAGCTTTCTGTACAGCTTTGGAGGCGGAGAGTGAAAATGGCGGCCTCCCAATCCCCGCCCCGGAGGAGCTGAGAACTCAGGCCCCGCTCCTCAGCGAGCCCCCAGAGAAAAGCCGTCAGTCACTCCCGTCTCCCCGGTCTCCGGCCACACTCCATGCTTGCCCAGCCTGCGACCGCACGCCTCTATCTCTGGCACCCGACCCCGGGTGGAGTCTCCAAACCCAGCAGATCCCTGCAGTACACTCCCGCGCGGCTCCTCCCGGGGGAGGAAGGTGAGTCTCCCACGATCTGCTGCTTGTTGGGTCCCTGCTGGAGGAGCAGGGGCCGACTGTACCACGGATCACGGTTTATGGCCACCCCGAGCTGAGAGCCTGCGCCTGGGCTCCGCCTCTGCAGCCGGCTTCCCTGCTCCGTTACCTGGGAGCTCTGCCACACTCAGGCACCCCCGGTCTTTCTGTGACCCCGAGGGTCCTGAGACCACACTGTCCCGGAGGGTTCCACTCCCCGCTTAGCCACCAGAGTGACATCCCTCAGCGGAGCAGACTTTTAAAAGTTCCGATTTTGTGCTCCGTGGTTCTATCACTTGCCAGAAGCGGCTGGCGGAGGCCCCTCCCCCACCGTCTATCCTCCCGAATATCGCCTCGGATTCACTTCTCCGCACGTCCTACCTTCCAGAAAGTGGTGGCTTTTCTGTTCAGAGAGTTGTTGCTATTCTTTTCTTCGATCTCCTGTTGAGTTTGTAGGTGTTCAGAATGGTTTGATCCC
Source organism: Mirounga leonina (assembly GCF_011800145.1). Taxonomy (NCBI): domain Eukaryota; kingdom Metazoa; phylum Chordata; class Mammalia; order Carnivora; family Phocidae; genus Mirounga; species Mirounga leonina. The sequence goes on along the minus strand of NW_023270232.1, from coordinate 2,648,634 downwards.
TATCCAGCTGAATTCCTGAGAGGAGACGAAATCCAGGTCTCCTACTCCTCCACCATCTTGCTCTGCTCCCCCATCGGGATTGTTTAATTAATAGGTAAACACCTACCACCCCAAATTAGACACTTCAAACATCTAAATTTCACAGACAATTATGAATGGGGCAACTCTAGATTCATGGTTAGGGCTGCTATCTTCAAAAGTTCAGATCATCACTGAGGAATATAATATACATTTTAAGAATTTTAAGACAGTAACATACTTTTGTGTTTATTTATATGTGGAAGATATCTGCCTGTTATAATTTATTCTCTTTCTCTGTCCATATGTCTCCTCATTTTGCTTTTCCAGTTAGTGCTTTCCTGAATGTTCTTTTTTGAGACTTTTGAGGAAATTAGGAGATTGACATCTGAAGAGTCACCCTAAGTGCTTTCACATTTCACACTTCTTGCTGTATGACTATCATGGAACAGTTGTCTGTGTACTCTTTTTTTATGGGACATTAAGTATTATTTTGGATTCTAGCCTAGATAGAATGGATGAAAAATTTTATTATTATGAGGCTTTATGTCTTTTGCTTTGATAAGACATTTATTAGATTACATTTCACGGAGTTGCATGCTTAGTAATTCTGTACATATTTATGATTTCTCTGTAAAATACTCAGATCTGTGTCCTATGTCATCTGAGAACAAGAATTTTTACCTTCTTCCCCCCCCCCCCCCTTTTCTATGTTATACCCTCCTTTCTCTGGTCACATTTCTGACTGCTATTACTTTTCTCTCTTTCTTTTCATTTTTAAAAATTTTATTATGTTATGTTAATCACCATACATTACATCATTAGTTTTTGATGTAGGGTCCTATGATTCATTGTTTGCGTATAACACCCAGTGCTCCATTCACTACATGCCCTCTTTAATACCCATCACCAGGCTGATCCATCCCCCCACCCACCTCCCCCCTAGAACACTTAGTTTATTTCTCAGAGCCCATAGACTCTCATGGTTCGTCTCCCCCTCTGATTTCCCCCCCTTATTTTACCCTTACTACTATCTTCTTTTTTTTTTAACATATACTGTATTATTTGTTTCAGAGGTACAGATCTGTGATTCAGCAGTCTTACACAATTCACAGCGCTCACCATAGCACATACCCTCCCCAATGTCTATCACCCAGACACCCCATCCCTCCCAACCCCCACCACTCCAGCAACCCTCAGTTTGTTTCCTGAGATTAAGAATTCCTCATATCAGTGAGATCATATGATACATGTCTTTCTCTGATTGACATATTTCACTCAGCAGAATACCCTCCAGTTCCATCCACATCGTTGCAAAAGGCAAGATTTCATTCCTTTTGATGGCTGCATAATATTCCATTGTATATATATACCACATCTTCTTTATCCATTCATCTGTCGATGGGCATCTTGGCTCTTTCCATAGTTTGGCTATTGTGGACACTGGTGCTATAAACATTGGGGTGCATGTACCCATTCCAATCCCTACATTTGTATCTTTGGGGTAAATACCCAGTAGTGCAATTGCTGGGTCATATGGTAGCTCTATTTTCAACTTTTTGAGGAACCTCCATATTGTTTTCCAGAGTGGCTGCACCAACTTGCATTCCCACCAACAGTGTAGGAGGGTTCCCCTTTCTCTGCATCCCCACCAACATCTGTGGTTTCCTGACTTGTTAATTTTAGCCATTCTGACTGGTGTGAGGTGGTATCTCATTGAGGTTTTGATTTGGATTTCCCTGATGCTGAGCGATGTTGAGCACTTTTTCATGTGTCTGTTGGCCATTTGGATGTCTTCTTTGGAAAAATGTCTGTTCATGTCTTCTGCCCGTTTCTTGATTGGATCATTTGTTCTTTGGGTGTTGAGTTTAAGAAGTTCTTTATAGATTTTGGATACTAGCCCTTTATCTGATATGGCATTTGCAGATATCTTCTCCCATTCTGTCAGTTGTCTTTTGGTTTTATTGACTGTTTACTTTGCTGTGCAAAAGCTTTTTATCTTGATTAGGTCCCAATAGTTCATTTTTGCCCTTGCTTCCCTTGCCTTTGGCAATGTTTCTAGGAAGAAGTTGCTGCAGCTGAGGTCGAAGAGGTTGCTGCCTGTGTTCTCCTTTAGGATTTTGATGGACTCCTGTCTCACATTGAGGTCTTTCAACCATTTGGAGTCTATTTTTGTGTGTGGTGTAAGGAAATGGTCCAGTTTCATTCTTCTGCATGTGGCTGTCCAATTTTCCCAACACCATTTTTTGAAGAGACTGTCTTTTTTCCATTGGACATTCTTTCCTGCTTTGTCAAAGATGCGTTGACCATAGAGTTGAGGGTCCATTTCTGGGCTCTCTATTCTGTTCCATTGATCGATGTGTCTGTTTTTGTGCCAGTACCATACCGTCTTGATGATGACAGCTTTGTAATAGAGCTTGAAGTCCGGAATTGTGATGCTGCCAGCTTTGCTTTTCTTTTTCAACATTCCTCTGGCTATTTGGGGTCTTTTCTGGTTCCATACAAATTTTAGGATTATTTATTCCATTTCTTTGAAAAAAGTGGATGGTATTTTGATAGGGATTGCATTAAATGTGTAGATTGCTCTAGGTAGCATTGACATCTTCACAATATTTGTTCTTCCAATCCATGAGCATGGAACGTTTTTCCATTTCTTTGTGTCTTCCTCAATTTCTTTCATGAGTATTTTATAGTTTTCTGAGTACAGATTCTTTGCCTCTTTGGTTAGATTTTTTCCTAGGTATGTGATGGTTTTGGGTGCAGTTGTAAATGGGATCAACTCCTTAATTTCTCTTTCTTCTGTCTTGATGTTGGTGTATAGGAATGCCACTGGTTTCTGTGCATTGATTTTATATCCTGCCACTTTACTGAATTCCTGGATGAGTTCTAGCAGTTTTGGGGTGGAGTCTTTTGGGTTTTCCACATAAAGTATCATATCATCTGCAAAGAGTGAGAGTTTGACTTCTTCCTTGCCAAATTGGATGCCTTTTATTTCTTTTTGTTGTGTGATTGCTGTGGCTAGGACTTCTAGTACTATGTTGAATAGCAGTGGTGATTGTGGACATCCCTGCCGTGTTCCTGACCTTAGGGGGAAAGCTTTCAGTTTTTCCCCATTGAGAATGATATTCGCTGTGGGTTTTTCATAGATGGCTTTTATGATATTGAGTTATGGATCCTCTATCCCTACACTCTGAAGAGTTTTGATCAGGAAAGGATGCTGTACTTTGTCAAATGCTTTTCTGCATCTTTTGAGAGGATCATGTGGTTCTTGTTGTTTCTTTTATTAATGTATTGTATCACATTGATTGATTTGCGGATGTTGAACCAACCTTGCAGCCCAGGGATAAATCCCACTTGGTCGTGGTGAATAATCCTTTTAATGTACTGTTGGATCCTATTGGCTAGTATTTTGGTGAGAATTTTTGCATCCATGTTCATCAGAGATATTGGTCTGTAATTCTCCTTTTTGATGGGGTCTTTGTCTGGTTTGGGGATCAAGGTAATGGTGGCCTCATAAAGCGAGTTTGGAAGTTTTCCTTCCATTTCTATTTTTTGGATCAGTTTCAGAAGAATAGGTATTAATTCTTCTTGAAATGTTTGGTAGAATTCCCCTGGGAAGCCATCTGGCAGCCCTGGGCTCTTGTTTGTTGGGAGAAATTTGATGACTGCTTCAATTTCCTTAGTGGTTATAGGTCTGTTCCGGTTTTCTATTTCTTCCTGGTTCAGTTTTGGTAGTTGACACATCGCTAGGAATGCATTCATTTCTTCCAGAATATCTAATTTGCTGGCATAGAGTTGCTCATAATATGTTCTTATAATTGTTTGTATTTCTTTGGCGTTGGTTGTGATCTCTCCTCTTTCATTCATGATTTTGTTGATTTGGGTCATTTCTCTTCTCTTTTTGATAAGTCTGGCCAGGGGTTTATCAATCTTGTTAATTCTTTCAAAGAACCAGCTCCTAGTTTTGTTGATCTGTTCAACTGTTCCTTTGGTTTCTATTTCATTGATTTCTGCTCTGATCTTTATTCTTTCTCTTCTCCTGCTGGGTTTAGGCTTTATTTGCTCTTCTCTCTCCAGCTCCTTTAGGTGTAGGGTTAGGTTGTGTATTGAGACCTTTCTTTTTTCTTGACAAAGGCTTGTATTTGCTATATACTTCCCTCTTAGGACTGCCTTTGTTGCATCCCAAAGATTTTGAACAGTTGTGTTTTCATTTTTGGTGGTTTCCATGAATTTTTTAAATTCTTCTTTAATTTCCTGGTTGACCCATTCATTCTTTAGTAGGATGCTCTTTAGCCTCCATGTATTTGAGTTCTTTCTGACTTTCCTCTTGTGATTGAGTTCTAGTTTTAAAGCATTGTGGTCCGAAAATATTCAGGGAATGATCCCAATCTTTTGGTACCAGTGGAGACCTGATTTGTGACCTAGAATGTGATCTATTCTAGAGAATGTTCCATGGGCACTAGAGAAGAATGTGTATTCTGTTGCTTTGGGATGGAATGTTCTGAATATGTCTGTGAAGTCCATTTGGTCCAGTGTGTCATTTAAAGTCTTTATTTCCTTGTTAATCTTTTGCTTCGATGATTTGTCCATTTCAGTGAGAGGGGTGTTAAAGTCCCCTACTATTTATTGTTGTTGATGTGTTTCTTTGATTCTGTTATTAATTGCCTTATATAATTGGCTACTCCCATGCTAGGGGCATAGATATTTATAATTGTTAGATCTTCTTGTTGGATAGACCCTTTAAGTAGGTTTCCTTCCTCATCTCTTATCATAGTCTTTGGTTTAAAATCTAATTTATCTGATATAAGGATTGCCACCCCAGCTTTCTTTTGGTGTCCGTTAGCATGGTAAATTGTTTTCCACCCCCTCACTTTCAATCTGGGGGTGTCTCTGGGTCTAAAATGAGTCTCTTGCAGACAGCATATCGATGGGTCTTGTTTTTTAATCCAATCTGATAGCCTGTGTCTTTTGATTGGGACATTTAGCCCATTTACATTCAGCGTAATTTTTGAAAGATATGAATTTAGTGCCTTTGTATTGCCTGTAAGGTGACTGTTACTGTATATTGTCTCTGTTCTTTTCTGGTCTATGTTACTTTTAGGGTCTCTGCTTAGAGGACCCCTTTCAAGATTTCTTGTAGGTCTGGTTTTGTGTTTGGAAATTCCTTTAGTTTTTGTTTGTCCTGGAAGCTTTTTATCTCTCCTTCAATTTTCAATGACAGCCTAGCTGGATATAGTATTCTTGGCTGCATATTTTTCTCATTTAGTGCTCTTAAGATATCATGCCAGACCTTTCTGGCCTGCCAGGTCTCTGTGGACAGGTCTATTGTCAATCTAATGTTCCTACCATTGTAGGTTACATATCTCTTCTCCTGAGCTGCTTTCAGGATTTTCTCTTTGTCTCTGAGACTCATAAGTTTTACCCTCAGATGTTGGGGTGTTGTGCTCTTTTCATTGATTTTGAGGGGGGTTCTTTGTGCTTCCTGGATTTTGATGCCTGTTTCCTTCCCCAAATTAGGGAAGTTCTCTGCTATAATTTGCTCCTATATTCCTTCTGCCCCTCTCTCTTCTGGGATCCCAATTATTTTAATATTGTTTTGTCTTATGGTATCACTTATCTCTCGAATTCTGTCCTCGTGATCCAGTAGTTGTTTATCTCTCTTTTTCTCAGCTTCTTTATTTTTCATCATTTGGTCTTCTATATCACTAATTCTCTCTGCATCAATCCTAGCAGTTAGAGCCTCCATTTTTGATTGTACCTCATTAAGAGCCTTTTTTATTTTGACTTGGTTAGATTTTAGGTCTTTTATTTCATCAGAAAGGATTTCTCTAATAACTTCCATGCTTTTTTGAAGCCCAGCTAGTATCTTTAAAATCGTCATTGAACTCTAGTTCCAACATCTTACTAATGCCCATATTGATTAGGTCCCTGGCAGTCAGTACTGCCTCTTGTTCTTTTTTTGGGGGTGATTTTTTTCCATCTTTCATTTGTCCATAGGAGAAGAGATGAATGAGAGAACAAATGCTAGCAGGGTAACAACGTCCCCAGAAAAATATACACTAAACAATTCAGTAGAGACCTGAAACCAGGGGAAAACAAAGGGAAAGAAAAAAGAAAAAGAAAAAGAAAAAGATTAAATCAAAAGTATATGATCAAATATGATCAGATATGATCAGGCTGGTGAATATAGATCTTTGCCACACACTAGATTTTGGCCAGATTTTGTTCTGTTAGAAGAAACTGCCTCTCAAAATTTTAAAGAAAGAAAAGCTTATATGTGTACAAAAATAAGCAAAAATACGATAAAGGGATGGAATATGATTGTAAAGATGAAAAGTATAAAAGATTTTATAAAAGGAATTGATAAGATAAGAAGTTGGTTGAAAAAAGAAAGAAGAGAAATTAAAAAAAAAAAGGGAGAGGATGTGATCAGGCAGGAGGCTAGAACAAAGACATACACTAGAGATTTAGGGTATATTTTGGTCTGTTAGAAGAAACTGTATCCCAAAATTTTAAAGAGAGAAAAATTTATATATATACCAAAAATAAGGTTAACTACTATGAAGGAATAGAATATAACTGTAAAAATGAAAAATAAAAAAGATTTTTAAAAAAGGGATCGATAAGATGTTGGTTGAAAAAGGGAAAAAAATTCAGAAAAAAAAAGAAAATTAAAAAATAATTAACTTTGAAAGACTAAAGAATCAGGGGGAAGAAAGCCATCAATTCTATGTACTGTATTCCTGTAGTGCTGTCGTTCTGCCATTCTCGCTGATTGGTAAACTTGTTCTTGTCTGGCTGTTCTTGGTGATCTTCTGGGGGAGGGGCCTGTGGCAGTGGTTCTCAAATGTCTTTGCCGGAGGTGGAATTGTTCCACCCTTGCCGGATCCAGGCTAAGTAATCTGCTCAGGTTTGCTCTCAGGAGCTTTTGTTCCCTGCAAGCTTTCCGTACAGCTTTGGAGAAGGAGAGTGAAAATGGTGGCCTCCCAGTCTCTGCCCCGGAGGAGCCGAGAACTTGGGGCCCCACTCCTCAGTGCACCCCCAGAGAAAAGCAGTTAATCACTCCCTTCTCCCTGGTCTCCAGCTGCACTCCGTGCTCACCTGGCTTATGACCAAGCATTTCTATCTCTGGCACCGGACCCCGTGTGGAGTCTCCAAACCCAGCAGATCCCTGCGGTGCGCTCCCACGCCACTCCTTCCGGGGGAGGAAGGGGAGTTTCCCTGGATCTGCCGCTTGTTGGGTCCCTGCTGGAGGAGCAGTGGCCTGACTGTGCCGTGGATCACGGTTTATGGCAACCCCGAGCTGACAGCCTGCACCTCAGCTCCGTCTCTGCAGCCGTCTTCCCCACTTTGATACCTGGGAGCTCTGCCGCACTCCGGCACCCCTGGTCTTTCTGTGACCCCGAGTTTCCCAAAACCACACTGTCCCCACAAGGGTTCCACCTCCCGCTTAACCACTGGAGTGACGTCCCTGAGCAGAGCCGACTTCTAAAAGTTCTGATTTTGTGCTCTGCTGCTCTATCACTTTCCGGTAGCTGACTGATGGAGGCCCCCTCCCCCATGGTCTATCTTCCTGAATATTGCCTCGGATTCACTTCTCTGCACATCCTACCTTCCAGAAAGTGGTCACTTTTCTGTTCAGAGAGTTGCTGCCATTCTTTTCTTCAATCTCCTGTTGAGTTTGTAGGTGTTCAGAATGGTTTGATCCCTCTCTAGCTGAATTCCTGGGACCAGACAAAATTCAGGTCTCCTACTCCTCTGCCATCTTGCTCCTCCCCCCTTTCCTCTCTTTCTAATCACCAGTATAAACCTCTAGCTCAAGGATCATCAAGCAGATGATCAGTAGTGGTCATTGACAAATGTCAAAGAATAAGGAGAATAAGATTTGAGAGGCTCAGCTGTAAAAAGCAAACCAGGGTTCAGATTCTCATTTCAAATCTTCTGTGGCTATCCGGCATTATCATGGTCCATTCTATTTGATACGTTCACAACTTTTAACTATTTTAGACATCAAACCTTCTTCAGAGCTTACCCTTGATCTTATTTTTTTTTTTTGAAGTGTTACTATATTGACATATAGATAACATAGGTCACAAATGTCTTCTCCAATTAAAAAGAAAGGGACAATGAAATAGATTTTGGAGCTGCAAAAGGATTTAGATATCCTGTCCAACTTATAAACACCATCCTGGGATAGTTCAGTGATTTATCTGAGGTTACAGATACTTGCTTTTACCAGCTGGTTCCAGAATATAGACCTCTTGTCTTTTGCCCAGTATTTATTCAGCTATATCTTAGTATTTCCACATCAATGCATTCAATTTGTCTAAAACTTATGAAGTAGGTTCTTTTGACCAAGAACTGATTACACAGCAGTGTAAGACACCAGTACACATGTGCGTGTGTGTGTGTGTGTGTGTGTGTGTGTGTGTACAATTTCTCTGCTAGAGAAGCTGAAAGTCTAGTACTGGGAGTGGACAGGAGGGGGGCATATACATAACAGATATGCTACTCAAACCTTGGTAATTATCTCTAATTGATGAAGACATTTTTTTCCTGCTGAATTAATTTTTAAATAAATTTTAAAAGATTTATTTATTTATTTGAGGGAGAGAGAGAGAGAGACAGAGCACAAAAGCAGGAGAGGCAGGGGAGGGAGAGAGAATCTCAAGCAGACTCCCCACCAAACATGGAGCTCGATCTCCTGAACATAAGATCGAGACCTGAGCTGAAAACAAGAGTTGGATGGATGCTTAACCGACGACACCACCCAGGCATCCTTTTTCTGCTGAATTTAGACATGACTTCAACATCTGCCCCTGTATAGCTCTCCAGACTATTTATCTTTGAGTATTCTCATGCACAATGAAATCTTTTTGCCATCCAAGGTTAGTAGTTTCCTTAAAGAATTAGCTTTTAGGAGACAAAGGAACATAATTATAATAACAATAATACTAATAATAGATACCTTTATTACTAAGTTGTAGCTTCTAAACACATTATTATTAAAGCAAAATTGCTTATACATGAATCACCTAACATCAACTTAGAATGTTCTGAATTTTAGGAAATATGGATCTGTATGATCTCCACTGTGCTGAGTGCTCTATAAGTGATTGGTGGCTTCTTTCTCTGTTTGGTCCATGGTTGTGGGTCTGGTTTGTATTCTTGTAAGTCATGCATCATTAAAGACTTCATAACTTTTGAGTTTTATACTAAAATCTCTACTAAAAATATAAACCACTCAGGTCTTATTTGCTCTATAGTTTCTTTTGAAAAACAGTGTTGCTCTTGTTGAAGCAATGAATGATGGAGGAGGAAAATAATGAAGAATACTCTTTAGACTTAAATCTGTACTATCATTGGGGTTTGGATTAAGGGAAGGAATGATTCGTGGGTTTACAAGCTATGAGTAAGGAGGAATCTGTAGGCAGAGCCATGGACAAGTGGAAGCAGAGAGTCGGGGAGGTTTATAGACCTTGCAGATTGTGTCTTTCCTCAGGATCACAATGGTATGTACATGGTATGTAATGGTACGTGTTTTGGAATCCAGTGACTATTTCTCAGTGGCAACAGCAAAAGAACTAAATTCTCAGAATGTAGCTTTTTCTAAATATTTGGGAAAATAGAGAGAGAGAGAGAGAGAATGGAAGCTTAGTGTGGGCTGCTGACAGGAAACACATTTTACAAAACTGCTTTTTCTTGAATGGCAATTGAATCAACTCATTGTCATCAAGCTTTAAGTGAATGAGTTCCTGCAGTTGGCAAAATTGAATAGGAAATGCCTTAATTTTGTTCTGGCCATGGTCCAACAACAAGAGAGACTTTCAAGTGTGGAATTACAGAGCTGTGCTGAATGACTCCAGTGAACTCTATGTAGGTTAACCTTTTCAGGGAGGTGTGGGGGCACTGCTTGCTAATGGCAACTTTGTGAAAGAGTTGGATGAAAGCTTGGGAAGTGTGGGGATGGCAAGTGATGCATAGACCAGCTATCTTTGTCCCTTAGCACTAGATGGAAATGTGGGTCAAAAGTAACTACTTTCATTAGTACATGGAGAAAATTGTTATTCAAATTAGGTGTCATTTTGCCCTTAACCAAAAGGCTTTTGATGGTTATTAATGGTAAAACTTCCAGATGTTACATGTTCAATAATAATTTTGACTGGGATTCATGGTCAGGAGAATGTGTTGATAAGTAGATCTGAAGGAAAGGACTTTTATAAAGGCATTTGATTTGCTGATTTGTGTTTTTTCTGCATGCTGATCAAAGAAACTCTCTGCACCTTCACAAATAAAGATCTGGGACAGATATCTCTTTTATGGTCACGTTTTATTACTCAGGGGCTGGTTATCCAGGGTGAGTCAGGATTCTGACCATGATTACTGACCAAACTTGAGAATACTAGTTGGGAGAGTATAAATTGCATTAAAAAAAAAAGGCTTGGGTGTGTGTGTGTTTGTGTGTGTGTGTGTGTGCACGTGCGTGCCATGATTTCACAGAGTCAACAAGTAGTTTTTTCCAGAATGTATTTCTAGTAATAGTTGGAAAGGAAAGGAAAGCAGAATGTGGTCCTTTTCCTTTAATATTTTCTTACTGGATATTATTTAAGGTTTCTGAATGTTTCATTCTAGGAGCATTTACTCTATATTTTAGAAGGAACTGGGTTATTTGCCATGTAGTCACAGTGGTTTGACCACATTTGATATTTGAACTCTTCCTTAGATAGAATCACCTGCATTTTACTTTAGAAATCCCACTGCAGGACTTGCCTGGCAATACAGTTTTTATATTTTCCCATTTACTTTTACACTATCCCCATTTTCTAGTGGACAGTCTGCTGCCAAGGCCATTCTCAAATCAAGTTCTGAGTGTTGGATACTCAGGGTGATACATCTCCATTTGGGGAAATTTACTATAACTTTTGTTGTGAGAAATGGATCTTTACATCACTCTCCTGCTAGATTCAGTGACTCACCAATGAATGAAACAGAATTAGATTGAAACATCTGTTTGACCCAGCAGACTCCTTCCTTGGGGGACTGTGAAATTTAAGCAGCGTGGTGTTGCAGTTTTTACGCATATCAAGGCTAGAGAAATGTGAGGTAGCCACAGTGATGCAGGGAGCTGACTATTATAAGTGGACTGTGCACATCTCTTTCTAACTCAGAGCTTGGTGACATTGTTGGCAGCTTGATGTGGACCAAGGTTGGAGTATTTATACTAGGACATAGGCAGTGCTACAGATAGTTGTTTTTCTTTCCCTCCCTGGAAAGCCAATTGTTAAACATTTAGCAGCCCGCCATGGGCCAGCATACCTAAAACACTTTTTAAAAAAGAATTTGTTCTTCAGTATAGGTGTTCTCAAAGTGTGATGTATCAGCATCACATGGAAACTTGTTAGAAATGAAAATTATCTGCCCATCCCTAACCTACTGAATTAGAAACCATAGGGATGGGACTCAGGAATCTTTTAACAAGCCCTGCTTCCCAGGTGAATCTGATGTATGCTAAACATTGATAAATGTATGCTAAAAAGTGACAAACCACTGCCCTGAGGACTGATTGAGGAACAGTAAATTATGCTTAATTAACTGTACGCTGACTATAATTTAATGATTAATTATCTCATACTTGTCCCACTGCACTTACTAAGCTTTCAGAGGGTAATGTCAAACAGGACTGTTATTTATAGTGCCCACAATGGTTTGTGGGGATGTGTCAAAACTATATCATTTTTAGGGCTCCTAGCAGATGGAAACACACCACTCACCATCTAATGCTCATATTCTTTAACTGAAAGCACTGCCAAGAAGCAAGTGATGTGGGTAAGTATGGTAACTAGACTACCATATTCTTCACTGGGCAAAGAGTCAGAATTTCCTAGAGGTCTTGTAAAAAACACATACTGCTGGGCCCCACCCCCAGAGTTTCTGATTTGGTAGGCCGAGGGCCTGATAATTTGCATTTCTAAACAACTTTCCCAAGTGACATGATGTTGCTGGTCCACACACACTCCTGGAGAACACTGCTCTAGAACATCTTTTGAATGATCTGTTTTTGTGTGAGTTTCTGCCTCTCAGTTTTTTGTTCTCCTCTGTTCTACATTTAGCTTGGCTGTGATTTCTCCTCAGAGAAGGTACAGCCCACATCATATGGGGCATGATTTTTAATGTGCAGGAGCCTGCTGAGCCCTTCATTTCCTGTCAAGATATTATTCAGAGTCATAATGCACTTTGTCATTTTTCTTCATTCTCCTACGAAGTTTTTATAGCCTTGGCACTTTGCTATTGTGTCAGATGAAACTCAGCTACTTCCTCATTGCAGTGTTTTTGGCCTTATGATTCACACCTTTCACTGCTACCAGCTCACTCACTAGGTTGAAAAGGTTATTTTTTCCCCTTTTTGAATAGAATGTATTTATTTCCTTTAAACATGAAAACTTAATCCACCTGAGTTTCATCCTCTTCTTATTTCACTCTCTACAACAGAGTGAGTGAGCTGGTAGCAGTGAAAGGTGTGAATCATAAGGCCAAAAACACTGCAATGAGGAAGTAGCTGAGTAGCATTTTGGAGTTCACATAGATATTGTGATCCTCACACTAAATAAATGAAATAAACAGTACAGATGCCATTATTTCCATTTTACAGATGAGAAAGTGATACCAGCAAATTCAATGTCTGCCAAGGTCAAGAGAACTACTGAGTGGCCAAAATAGATCATACACTTAAGTTTTCTCACTCAGATTAGTGGAAAACCTAACAGGCTTAAACCTTCTAAACCTAATTAGAAGATGTGACTTCAAAAAATTAAATAGATAACATTAGCATCCCTACTCAAATGCTGCATTATAAGAGTTCAGGAAAAAGGATGTAGACATCCCACTTGATCTCATTTCTAAGGCATGTAATGCCTCCTAGAGCCATTATGATAATCTTTCAAATCTTTTAACCCCATACCATAGTTCAAAAGTGTAAATACTTTAAGTTGTGTTTTCCATGCACTGGGAAGAGCTCCTGTTCTGTTGTAGAGAGTGAAATAAGAAGAGGATGAAAGTGTATGGGGACACTCTGCCTCAATACTTATTAGCTTACTGTTGGTGGATAAGTCAATTAACCTGTCTGAAACTTAATTTCCTAATCTACAAAACAGAAATAATAATTCTTTTTTTTTTTTTAAGACTTCATTTATTTGACAGAGCACAAGCAGAGGGGGAGAGAGGGAGAAGCAGGCTCCCTGCTGAGCAAGGAGCCTGATGTGGGACTCGATCCCAGGACCCTGGGATCATGACCCAGGCCGAAGGCAGCTGCTTAACTGACTAAGCCACCCAGGTGTCCCCAGAAATAATAATTCTTGATTTGTTTACCTTCACTAAATTGCAGATGAAATGATATATATAAAAATATTTTGTCAACTAAAAAACATGCTAAAAAGCAAGATTCTATTTTTAAAAAGCTTAGTCTAGAAGGCTTTACATGTAGTCAATGCAACTGTGTTTATTATAGAATCAAAAATGGGCTAGAAGTGAATTGAGTTGAATGAAAGGATCTTTAGGTGACTTCATTGCCTACTGAGCAACCACATGCAGTTGGTCTTGATTCATCCATCAAGCCTCCTGACAGACTGGCTACCTGCAGTTCTGCCTTCCATATTCCGTGTCTTTCTTGTGACCTAAGTGAAAATACAGAGGCCTGCTCTTCAGATTTCATAGGCGATACAGACCTGGGAGGAGTAGCTAATGCCATGAATACAGATCTGAAATTCAAATTGATCTCAAAAGGCAAGAACAATGATCTGAAAGCACCAAGATAAAATATAACATGGATGAAAAAAAAAATATAACATGGATGTAAATAAAGTTCTTCATTTAGAGTAAACATGATCTATTATACAAATTCAGGATGCTGGTGATTTGCCTTAGAGGAAGTTGATATAAAACCATCTGGGAGTTTTAGATGTCTACAAGCTCAAATAGAATGTGATGCATTTGCTCTGAAAAGGAAAAAAAAACAACGTACATTGAATAGAAAAATAAGGGTGCTCACTAGCATGATCCGGTGGTCAGAAATCCAGTTTCTGAGGGGATTAGGGTTCTGGTCCTCACTGAACCAATATCTCTTACATTGTGACCTTGCTCAGGTCCTTTAATGTCTCTTGGCTTCAGTTCCTTTTCCCTGTAAAATGAGAATTTGGACTAAATTATTTCTGAGATTATTTCCAGCTTTAAGAATCTGTGGTCTGAGTTGGGTCACAAAAAAGCCTTTTTTGGGGGCACCTGGGTGGCTTAGTCAGTTAAGCATCAGACTCTTGGTTTCAGCTCAGGTCACGATCACAGGGTCGTGAGATTGAGCCCCAGTTGTCCGGCCCCCCATTCAGTGGGGAATGTCCTTCCTCTCTCCCTCTCCCTCTGTTCCTCCTCCAACTCATTCACTCTCTCTCAAATAAATAAATAAATAAATAAATAAATAAATAAATATTTTTTTCTTAAATCCTTTTTTGGGAGGTGGAATGTTTTTAGAGGATTGATATATCTACAGCTAGTTGAAAAAATTCAATTATAGAGATAACTGAGACCTAAAATGAGAGTATGCATGTATATATCTTTTTATTTTCTCAGTAATTGTAGCATTTAATTTGATTTTGTTAGCTTCGCTAATGTCCTCCTCAAAAATAATGTATTTCTCAACTTATTTTGTTTAACTGGTATGCCTTAAGAACTTTTCTAGAACTTCAGATTTTCCTATAACTTTCAGGTACAAATCCCAGCAGGGTCCAGCTGGCTCACTTTCCTTCCAAGACAGATAAATTGAACTATATGTGCTTTTACAGTGTGTGGTCTTAGATGTCTAACATGAGACTTTCAAAATTAAGATCCTGTCTACTGCTTGTAGACATATACAGGGCCTCAGACCTTTCTTTGTAGGAATAACAGTTCATCATCAAAACTATAGAGTCATTTTGCTGCCAAAAAAAAAAAAAAATGTGTTGCTTCTCTCCAACTTATAGAAGTATTATTTCTTTAATATAAGCTTTAATTGAGCAGTGAATGACTTAATGGTTTACAGTGCTTCTGGTTTTTAGAATATGCTGGGTTTTTCAGGAGGAATGGCTGCATGCCTAAGCATGTTGTTCAATGTTTTAATGCACCTGGTAAATTTTTCCCATTTCATCATATTATTTGTTTGATAAAGGGTTTGTGCTATATTCTATAGATTGGGGTTTTTCTTTGTGTGTTGTTTTATCTGTATTTGCATTACCCTCACTAATTTTTGAAATGTTGAACTGTATCTTAATTAGTTAAATAAATGGGCCTTAATCAGAATATCTCTTCCCCAATCATACCAGATAAAAGAGAATTTATCATGTTATGGGTGTTGTGTTAGAGGAGATAGCAACTTGTTTTCATGCTTCCTTTTCTTCCCTTTGCTTTCTTTCCTTTTCTTCTCTTCTTTCCTTTCCTCCATAACACCCACTCCCCTTCCCTCCTTCCTTTTCCTTTTTTGTTTCTTCTGTATATAAATATTTATTGAATCACTACTGTAAGTTGGACAGACTGAGGACTTATTCAATAGTAAGGTATCTGCATTCATGGTTCTTATAGTCTAGGAGAGGTATCATTCATAAACAATGAAGATGCAGGGTTATAGAACAACTGGTTCAATAATGAGTATCAGAGAAGGCATCCCAGAATAAATAGATTTCAAATGTGGAGAACTGAATATTGATTTAGTGTTAGCTAAACAAACAGGTGTAGCTTAGGTTTCATGTAGGAAATATTCTAATAGAGGAAAAACATATAGTAAAGTCTTAAGATGAGAAAAAAATATGTAACACAATTAAGCAAAAAAAAAAAAAAATCAGTATGGTTGAAGCCTAGTGCATAAGGGGAGACTGGCCAGGAATAGAATTGGAGGTGCAAGATCTTACAGAGGCCTTATGGGTTATGGACCCAAAGAATAACAGTGAATCACTGGAGGGTTGAAGGAAAAAAAATAACATGGTCAGTTTTCCATTTTTTAAAAAGATCACTTTTTCTGTGGAGGGACACAAGATTGATTATGCAATTATTGTTATAGCCCAGGTAAAGGATGATGAGATGATGATGATGCAGCATTGGATTGAGCCAGGGGGCTGGGCAGTGGATACTGGAGTATCTGTTTCATCTGGACAAAACGTTGGAGTCTTTATTTGATTTTCAGGTAATTTCCTTTAAAGCTATTGTTAGGGCATAGGAGTTAAGATGGTGGAGTAGTAGGAGGACCCTATGCTTGCCTCGTTCCTCAAACACAGCTCGATAAATGTCAAATCATTCTGTACACTTAAGAAATTGATCTGAGGATTGACAGAACAAACTGCACAAGTAAGAAACCACATCATGGAAGGTAGGATGTGCAGAGATGTGATTTGCAGGAGAAAAGGATCACAGGTGCTGCAGAGGGCAGGTAGAGATGTGAGAGAGAGAATGAGAGGGAGAGAAGCACATAGGATCTCACACAAGGAAAGCACTTCCCCAAAGCCTTGACTGGGATGAGAGGGGCTGATTATCATGAGTTTTTTTTACAACCAGCAGAGCTCAAAGATGAGTTTTACAAGTCCACACCATGGCTGATGTTGAGCCCAGTAAGCACAGTGGTGCTCCTGTGGAGAGGGAGGAGAGAGGTCTGGGAGCAGATGGTGTGATCTGAGGACCCCCTGGGTAATGCTGGGAGAGATGGATCCCCCTTCTTGGAGTGCATCTAGGAGAGGTGGCATTGCCTCTCAGGGGACAAAAGACCCAGTGGGTGACATTGCGCTTCCCCGTCCCTTAAGCATAGGGGCAGAAACAACTGCTGAGGGCAGCTAACCTGGATCCAGGTTTTTTTGCTGTGCTTTATTCTAAACTCCAAGCTCCTATGCATTGGTATGACTGCCCTTCTGGGACAAACTGTCACTTGCCTCAGAGCAGTAAGACCCTACCCCAGAGGATCAGTGTGGGTCTGTGCCACATGGGGTCCCTAAAGTTTGGAATTTTGAAACTCAGCTTATGTGCCTGAGATAAAACACAGGTGCACTGGGCTGCCAGGTGGGCAGAAATGGCCCAGACACAGGGTGAAGGCAGGGATCTGAGGGATACCTGGGACACATGAGGGGACACTGTTTGCTCTTCTGTGAGGGCTTCCTGGACAGCAATGGGTGCAAACTCCCCTCTGTGGTGATGAGGGAGAGGGCTGGTGCCACTTTTCTTCCTTGCACATTAGCATGGACTGACTTCAGTGAGCAGCACAACACCCATGGTAGAGGCCTGAGCCACTTACACAACCCCACCCCCACCCCTGTGCTTTGCATGTGCTTCTTTCACCAAGTGTGCCTGAGAACCAGAGCAGCAGGCCTCTCCCCCAGAAGTCCAGGACAACCCCCCCCCCATGCACCATGTCTCCTGACTGTAGAGTGCTGCAAAGCTTCAACTCTTTTAACAAGCAGACTGGATCACACCTAGTTAAAACACCATGCACTGGCTGAAGTCCAAACACTCCCCACTGCAGGCAAGGAGAATCTCTGCAGAGGACTGACCTGAGGGAAAGAGCAGCAGAGTGCACACAGCAACACACCAGAAACACTTCCTGAAGCACAAGTCTCTGGACAGTGACCTCTTAATAAAGACATTACTCTCAAGAGCAGGAAGCATAGTAGGCTTTCCTAACATACAGAAGATGACAGAGAGCACAGAAACTTGATAGGCCAGAAGAGAGTGGCATGATATATTCAATGTGCTAAATGGGAAAAATATGCAACCAATGATACTTTATCCAGTGAGGCTGTCATTTAGAATACAAGGAGAGATACAGAGTTTCCCAGACAGACAAAAACTAAAGGAGTTCATGACCACTAAACCAGCCCTACAAGAAATATTAAAGGGTACTCCTTGAGTGGCAAAGAAAGACCAAAAGCAACAAAGACTAGAAAGGAGCAGTGAAAATCTCCAGAAACACCAACTTCACAGGTAATAAAATGACACTACATTCATATCTATCAATAATCAACACTGAATGTAAATGGACTAGATGCTGTAATCAAAAGATAATAGGGTATCAGAATGGATAAAAAAAAACCCAAAACAACACAAGACCCACCTATATGCTAAAGACATCTGCAGATTGAAAGCAAGAGGATGGAGAACCATCTATCATGCTAAAGGACATCAAAAGCAAGCCATAGCAGCCATACTTATATCAGACAAACAATATTTAAAACTAAGGACTGTAACAAGAGATGAAGAAGGGCAGTACATCATAACAAAGGGGTCTATCCAACAAGAATATCTAACAGTTGTAAATATTTATGCCCCCCACTTGGGAGCACCCAAATATATAAATCAATTAATAACAAATATAAAGAAACTCATTGGTAACAGTACAATGATAGTAGGGGAAGTTAACACCCCACTCACAGCAATGGACAGATCATCTAAGCAGAAAATCAACAAGGAAACAGTGGCTTTGAATGGCACACTGGACCAGATGGACCCAACATATATTCAGAGCATTTCATCCTAAAGCAGCAGAATACAAATTTTTTTTTCGAGTGCACATGGAACATTCTCCAGAATAGATCACATACTGGGTCACAAATCAATCCTCAAAAAGTACAAAAAGTTTGAGATCATACCATTCATATTTTCATATTACAACGCTATGAAACTTGATGTCAACCAGAAGAAAAAATTTGGAAAGACCACAAATACATAGAGATTAATCAGCATCCTACTAAAGAATGAATAGGTTATCAAGAAATTAAAAAAAAAAAAAAAACAACACATGGAAGCAAACAAATATGAAAACACGACACTCCAAAACCTTTGGTACGCAGCAAAAGCAGTCCTAAGAGGGAAGTATATAGTAATACAGGCCTACCACAAGAAGCAAGAAGTCTCAAATACACAACTTAATCTTACACCTAAAGGAGCTGGAAAAAGAACAACAAATGAAACCTAAAGCCAGCAGAAGAAGGGAAATAATATAATGATTAGAGCAGAAATAATGATATAGGCCCCAAAAAACAGTAGAACAGATCAAAGAAACTAGGAGCTGGTTCTTTGAAAAAATTAATAAAATTGATAAAGTCCTAGCCAGACTTATCAAAAAGAAAAGAGAAAGGACCCAAATAAATAAAATCATAAATGAGAGAGGAGAAATAACAACCAACACCTAGAAATACAAACAATTATGAGATTATTATGAAAAATGATAGGCAAACGAATGGGGCAATCTGGAAGAAATGGATAAATTCCTAGAAACATGTAACTACCAAAACTGAAACAGAAAGAAATAGAAAATTGAAACAGATCCATAACCAGCAAAGAAATTGAATCAGTAATCAAAAATTTCCCAAAAAACAAGTAAGTCTAGGGCCAGATGGCTTCCCAGGGGAATTCTACCAAACACTGAAGAAGAATTAATACATATTCTTCCAAAACTGTTCCCAAAAATAGCAATGGATTGAAAACTTCCAAACTCTTCTTATGAGTCCAGCATTACCTTAATTCCAAAACCAGACAAAGACCCCATTAAACAGGAGAATTACAGGTCAATATCCCTGGATGCAAAAATTCTCAACAAGATACTAGCAAATCAAATTCAACAGTACATTAAAATAATCATTCACCATGATCAAGTGGGATTTATTCCTGCAAGGGGGATTCAGTATTCACAAATCAATCAATGTGATATACCACATTAACAAAAGAAAGGATAAGAACCATACGGTCCTTTCAATAGTTGCAGAAAAAGCATTGACAAAGTACAACATTCTTGATAAAAACTCTCAACAAAGGAGGGATAGAGGGAACATACCTCAACATAATAAAGGCCATATACAAAAGACCATCAGCAAATATCATCCTCAATGGAGAAAAACTGAGAGCTTCTCCTCTATGTTCAGGAGCAAGACAGGGATGCCACTGTCACCATTATTATTTAACAAAATACTGGAAGTCCTAGCCTCAGCAATCAGACAAGAAAGAAAGAAATTTATTTCAGAAAGAAATAAAATGCATCCAAAGAGTCAAGGAAGGAGTCAATCTTTCACTAGTCATAGATGACATGATATTCTATGGAGAAAATGACTCCACCAAAAAACTGCTAGAACTGATACAAGAATCCATTGAAGTCGCAAGATACAAAATCAATGTAGAGAAATCTGTTGCATTTCTATGCATGGATAATGAAGCAGAAAAAAAAGAAATCAAGGAATCAATCCCATTTACAATTGCACCAAAAACTGTAAGATATCTAGGAATAAGCCTAACCAAAGAGGTAAAAGATCTGTACTCTGAAAACTATAAAACACTTACAAAAGACATTGAAGATGACACAAAGAAATGGAAAATCATTCCATGCTCGTGGATTGAAAGAACAAATATTGTTGGAATACCTATACTACCTAAAGCAATCTACACATTTAATACAGTTCCTATCAAAATACTACCAGCATTGTTCACAGAAGAGCTAGAACAAACAATCCTAAAATTTGTATGGAACCACAAAAGTCACTGAATAGCCAAAGCAATCTTGAATAAGAAAAGCAAAGCTGGACGCATCACAATCCTGGACTTCAAGCTATATTACAAAGCTACAGTCATCAAGACAGTATGGTACTGGCACAAAAACACATAGATCAATTAAACAGAATGGAAAACCTAGAAATGGACCCACAACTATATGGTCAACAAATCTTCAACAAAGCAGAAAAGAATATCCATGGGAAAAACAAAAACAAAAAAAAAGTCTCTTCAGCAAATGGTGTTGGGAAAACTGGACAGCCACATGCAAAAGAATGAAGCTGGACCACTTTCTTATACCATACACAAAAATAAATTCAAAATGGATGAAAGACCTAAATGTGAGACAGGAAACCATCAAAATCCTAGAGAACACAGGCAGCAACTTCTCTGACCTTGGCTGTAGCAACTTCTTATTAGGTATGTGTCTGGAGGCCAGGGAAACAAAAGCAAAAATGAACTGCTGGGACTTCATCAAGATGAAAAGTTTCTGCACAGCAAAGGAAACAATCAACAAAACTAAAAGGCAACCTACGGAAGGGGAGAAAATATTTGCAAATGACATATCTGATAAAGGGTTAGTATCCAAAATACATAGAGAACTTATCAGACTCAACATCCCAAAAACAAATAATCCAGTTAAGAAATGGGTAGAAAACATGAAGAGACATTTTTCTAAGGAAGACATACAGATGGCCAACAGACACATGAAAAGATGCTCAACATCACTGATCATCAGGGAAATACAAATCAAAACTACAATGAGGGAAATACATCAGGGAAATACAAATCAAAACTACAACTCTCAGAATGGCTAAAACTAACAACAGTGGAAACAACAGGTGTTGGGAAGGATGTGGAGATGGGGGAACCCTCTTACAGTGTTGGTGGGAATACAAACTGGGGCAGCCACTCTGGAAAACAGTATGGAGTTTCCTCAGAAAGCTAAAAATAGAACTACCCTATAATCCAGGAATTGCACTACTAGGTGTTTACCCAGAGGAATCAAAAATACTGATTCAAAGGGACACAGGCACCCCAATGTTTATAGCAACATTATCTATAATAACCAGATTATGGAAAGAGCCCAAATGTCCATTGACTGATGAATAGATAAAGAAGAGGTGGTATCTATACACAATGGAATATTACTGACCTATAAAAAGGAATCAGATCTTGCCATTTGCAATGATATGGATGGAGCTAGAGTGTATTACACTCTATAAATGAGACAGGGAAAGACGAATACCATATGATTTCACTCATATGTGGAATTTAAGAAACAAGACAGATGAACACAGGGGAAAAAAAAATAAGAGAGGGGGCAAACCACAAAAGAGGCTCTGAACTGTAAAGAACAAACTGAGGGTTTCTGGAGGGGAGATGGGTGGGGGATGGGCTAGATGGGTGATGGGTATTAAGGAGGGCACTTGTGATGAGTACTGGGTGTTGTATGGAAATGATGAATCACTGAATTCTACTCCTGAAACTAATATTACAGTGTATGTTAACTAACTAGAATTTAAATAACTTGAAACATTAAAAAAATAAAGCTATTGTTAGAAAACTAAAACATCTTTTTGTCCCCACTTCTTTCTTATCATTCCTAATATGAGGACATAAAGGCTGACCAAGGAATAGATTTGTAGCTGTGAGAGGTTGAGGTATTCAGAATAGCTTTCTCAATGCTGTTGATTTGAGTAGAAGGAACAGCGCTAAAATAAGAGAGCTCTGAATTTAAACCCCAGTTTGGCTACTAATGAACTCTTTGACTATAGGTAAATAACCTAACCTCTCTAGGCATGCCTTTCAATTCCAATCTTCCATCATTCTGTGGATACCTGTGTAAAAGAACTCTAAGGAGGAAAAGCCTCCAGGTGTATTTGCATTTTGAACATCTTAATACTGTTTTAATCCCTATTGGTATGCATAATGAAATTCTAGATTCAACAAGGGAGAAGCCTTGCTAGCAGTATCAGAAGTCTGAATTTTATTTACTATAAAGTAGTAATTCTGGAACTAAAAATCAGACTTTCTATTTTGCATACTTGTTCAAAGACATGAGAGGGAATTTGGGGGTCTATGAAAGATTTTAGCTATACATTTAACTTCTGAGAATAGAAATCTTTAGTATTGAGAAATTGGGCTAACGTGTGTAGTTGTTTTCAAATGCGAGTCCACTGACTGGTGCCCATTTGATTACATAAAAATCTTCTGTAGGAGCTTGTTAAAAGTACAGATCTCGGGGCGCCTGGGTGGCTCAGTAGTTGAGTGTCTGCTTTCGGCTCAGGTCATGATCCCGGGGTCCTGGGATCAAGCCCCACATCAGGCTCCCTGCTCCGCGGGAAGCCTGCTTCTCCCTCTCCCACTCCCCCTGCTTGTGTTCCCTCTCTCACTGTGTCTCTCTCTGTCAAATAAATAAATAAAATCTTAAAAAAAAAAAAATACAGATCTCTGGTCTCATCCTCACAGCTTCTGATCTGTAGGTGGTCTACTGGGTGGGATGGGTGCTGTGCTCCAGTGCAGTGTTTTTGAGTATGGTTCATGAAATCACATTAGTCTTACAAAATGTTTCTTGAAGTATTTGAGGTAAAATAAATTGAGAAACACTGTAATATATTTTCTATAGGTTAATACATTAGCATATTAGAGAGGTTCTGGGATATTTAAATGAAATAATTTGTTTAATTTTGTTTATTCCTATGTTTGTCTGACTCAGTTGGCCCCTCAACCACTTTAACTAGGATATCTATTGCCAGCCTACAGAACTGGTGTTCCATGATGGAAATTTACAAGATCTGAGTCATTTTTTTTATAGTCATTGAAATAGAGCCATCCATGGAGTGGTCCAAGGATATTAATCCTTTATTATTTAAGCAAAGGCACATACTTGTGAAATTGCTGAGAGACTAGGAATAATATTTTGGCTGCCAAATAGGCCAGTTTCATCATCAACAAGCTACCTGACATCAGTCCTATCATGTGGGTTGTGTATACTGCATTGCCGTGACTCTTCACATTTACTCTATGTGAGTGGTACCTCCATAGAGCTGTGCAGTACACAACCTGACAGACCTTTTTTTGGCCTCTATCTGACATGTATTGGGGCTGACCCTGTGACTGCTTTCACTGGCATCAGAAATCAGCCATGGGACTGATCTTGCCCAGATTACTGCTCTCTGAATGGTAGGCCCCTAAAACTCTGTCTAGAATAGAACTGCACAAAACAGTTGGGTTTTAATAAAATAATGAGGCTGTTTGTAGAAGCCATTCACCAAGATTTAGGGTTTTAAAATGAGTATATTTTTATGTGCTGTTCTGAGAAAAAAAGCTGAGATTCATCATCAGACATGTTACCGCCCATAATGTAGTTCCTTTGTCATTTCATGACTGATCACCATGTAGCAGACAACATGCTTGGCACTGTGGACATAATGGAAAGAAAAGGTATAGTTTATTTCAAAAAGGACAGCTTAAGTGAAACTGGCGCATACACAGATGGTTTAGTACACTGTGGTAATAGTTACAATGGAGGTAAATGCAAGGGACAATTAGAGCATAAAAAATAAAGTACCTAAGTTGGCCTGGGGATCAGGAAAATTTTCACAGATGAAACTGCTTTGGTTTAGTTTGGTTTCTGATTTTTGTCTGAAACCGTGTGCTGACTCTGCTATTCAATTACCAAGAGAAAGTTTAGATTTTGCTGCCTTGCATGTGCTCATATGCTTTTCCAAAATAAATTGTGTTTATGTAATAATTTTTACCTTTTCTCCTCACTCATCATTTCCATCCTGATATTACTTTGAATTATACCCCCCACAATAGTCTTAGTTTCAGCTGAGTATTCACATTTCTGGTACAAGCTAATAGAATTTTTCATTTGCTTTTGGTTTGCAGATGTTGAGCACATGGCTCTTAAGCATGGCATTATTCTTAGAAGGATGACAGTCTTCAAACATTTTGATTAGTACCTCAATTTTATCCACTTCCCATATTGAAGTGAGCCTGTGTTTTATATCTTCTTAGCTTCATCTCCTACATAAAGCTCTAGTATTCAGAAAGGCAATTTTTGTCTCTAGTTTGATATCTACCAAACTACTGTGAGGCTTTCAGAAAGGTCTTAGTCCCAGAAATGGAATATGTTACTTAATTTTTCAAAGAGCCAAAGAAATATACCTGCATTGAGAGATAAATACACCCTGCCTATTTGCAATATTTTGTATTTGTATAGCATTTTATAGTTTGTAAAATATTTTACCTTTATCATTTCTTTTAACTCTCACAATGCTATTTGAAATATGAGAAAACTGGAGCTTAGTGAGGTTTAGTTGAGTTATTCCAGATAGTATGGCTAGTCAGTATGGAACCAGGATTCAGAGAGCCTTCAGCCTCCATTTACGCAGCTGTTTCCACTATATTGCATAGTGGGATAATCTTGCTATATGTAAGATATGAAAGGATGATTAAAATGAAGGAACAACATTTTTGTTTGGCATTGCAAGTGCAAAAATTGTTAATGGTTTGGATGGATGATATTGTGTAGTACATAATAATAAGTGAATTAATCACCATACTGGGTTGGATATGGTAGGTGAGTTTGGTGAAACAGGGCAAGGAGGTGGAGGTGATTTAGCGTTTAATGAAACAGTACTGCAGGCAGCAAGATGAGTTTAATAAGGGGCAGTAGGGTGGGGGGCACAAGTTAGCAGTAGAGCAGAAGACAAGGGACTACTGAATGAAGAATTGACCTAGACAGGAAGCCGGTCAAAAAGACTAAGTCCTAAGGGAAGACTGCAGCTGGATCCTGTGCCACCTTCATTCTCAGGTTGGCTTCTCTTAGATACCAATTATCCAGAGCCAAAATTGATGCCACAGGTGCTGGTCAGGGAGGAATCTGCAGTCAGGATGTAGTCAATTCTAGACAAATCATAAGTAATTTGGTACAATTCAGTCACATAAGTAAATCATGTCACAGTTTCCAGATAAAAGAACATGAAGAATGAGAGTAGTAAGTAGAAAATGGCTGAAGGGTTTAGGCTAAATTTCTTGAGGATGCTGTGAAGGATGAAGAACAAGATGAAGATGTGACACCATGGCACAAAACTGGCATTGTACCCTAAGCCCATGATTTGATTTGCTGTTTTTTTTTTAAAGTGCAATCAGTTTGAAGGATATCATAATGATAAGAGACTTTAACTTTCTCAGTCCTTAACAGATCAAAGAGATAAAAATATATGTCTCAAATTATTTAATACTAGAGAATACTTACAATCTTTTCTCAAGTGCTCATGTAATATATTAAAAAATTATAATTGATTGAGAATTATTTTTGGCCTAAAACTCAGCAAATAACAAATCATATCTTATAATAATTGTTTAAGACCATAAATAAATAAATTAGAAATTAAATCATTAAAAGTCAAAGGCATTTTAAATAGCTTTATAACTCTATAATTGACATAATAAACTGAACATATATAAGGTATACAGCTTGATAAGATTGATATATGTCTACAGTCATGAAACCATCACCATAATTAGGATAGGAACATACTGATTATTGCCCTAATTTTTCTTATGTCCTTTTGTAATCTCTCTTTCCCACCCCTCCTTGTCTCTAAAAACCTCTCCTATGTGACTCTTGGATTAAAGGGGAAACTAAATGCATACAATATTAGACTGGCCGCTTTAGGCCATTTTATATACCTTTGTTGAACTGAAGAGGTAGACAGTAAGAATTCAGAGAATGAAAATTTCAAGGAAATACAGGTATTTTAGAAACAATTCTTAAAGCTGGGGAAACTTGAATTCAGCCTGGAACAAGTGGAATGAGGTGGGAGATAATTTCAGTTTTGGAGTAAGAAACTACAAAGCTAAGCCAGGAATGAAAGCTATACAATGCTGGGAGAGTAAGACTTCTTTGACTCGGGCAGAAGTAATATACTGAAGATCTATAGAAAATAGTTTGGCTTGCTTGTGGAGGCTCTTGAAAATGAGGTTGAATGTAGATTTAAGATAATGAGGAACAAATGAAGGCTTTTTTTTTTTTTTTTAAACTAAGGAAAGGGATCCACTTCATTCATTTATCATCCATTCAAAAATATATTTATTGAATGCTCACTATTTGGTAGGCACTGTTTAAGTGTTAATGGCTATGCTTTTAATATGTGGCCATTTAGAAGGGTATGGTCTGCTTTGTGTGTGTGTGTGTGTGTGTGTGTGTGTGTGTGTGTGTGTGTGACAGACAGAGAGAGAGAGAGATTTCTTGTTTAAAATAAACTATTTTAGAAAATTTTTTTCCTTTTTTTTTTATATTATGTTATGTTAATCACCATACATTACATCATTAGTTTTTGATGTAGTTTTCCATGATTCATTGTTGGCGTATAACACCCAGTGCTTCATGCAGTATGTGCCCTCTTTAATACCCATCACCAGGCTGGCCCATCCTCCCCTCCCCCTCCCCTCTAGAACACTCAGTTTGTTTCTCAGAGTCCATAGTCTCTCATGGTTCATTTCCCCCACCGATTTCACCCCCTTCATTTCTCCCTTCCTACTTCTTTTTTTTTTTTTTAACATATAATGTATTATTTGTTTCAGAGGTACAGATCTATGATTCAACAGTCTTGCACAATTCATAGCCCTCACCATAGCATATATGCTCCCCAGTGTCTATCACCCAGCCACTCCATCTCTCCCACCCCCCACCACTCCAGCAACCCTCAGATTGGTTCCTGAGATTAAGAATTCCTCATATCAGTGAGATAATATAATACATGTCTTTCTCTGATTGACTTATTTTGCTCAGCATAATACCCTCCAGTTCTATCCACGGTGTTGCAAATGGCAAGATTTCATTCTTTTTGATGGCTGCATAATATTCCATTATATATATATATATAACACTCTTCCTTATTTATTCATCTGTTGATGGACTTCTTGGCTCTTTCCACAGTTTGGCTATTGTGGACATTGCTGCTATAAACATCAGGGTGCACGTACCCTTTCGGGAAACTACATTTGTATCTTTGGGGTAAATACCCAGTAGTGCAATTGCTGGGTGTATGGTAGCTCTATTTTCAACTTTTTGAGGAACCTCCATACTGTTTTCCAGAGTGGCTGCACCAGCTTGCATTCCCACCAACAGTGTAGGAGGATTCCTCTTTCTCCACATCCCTGCCAACATCTGTCATTTCCTGACTTGTTAATTTTAGCCATTCTGACTGGTGTGAGGTATTATCTCCTGAGGTTTTGATTTGGATTTCCCTGATGCTGAGCGATGTTGAGCACTTTTTCATGTGTCTGTTGACCGTTTGGATGTCTTCTTTGGAAAAATGTCTATTCATGTCTTCTGCCCATTTCTTGATTGGATCATTTGTTCTTTGGGTGTTGAGTTTAAGAAGTTCTTTATAGATTTTGGATACTAGCCCTTTATCTGATATGGCATTTGCAGATATCTTCTCCCATTCTGTCGGTTGTCTTTTGGTTTTATTGACTGTTTCCTTTGCTGTGCAAAAGCTTTTTACCTTGATGAGGTCCCAATAGTTCATTTTTGCCCTTGCTTCCCTTGCCTTTGACAATGTTTCTAGGAAGAAGTTGCTGCAGGTGAGGTCAAAGAGGTTGCTACCTGTGTTCTCCTTTAGGATTTTGATGGACTCCTGTCTCACATGGAAGTCTTTCAACCATTTGGAGTCTATTTTTGTGTGTGGTGTAAGGAAATGGTCCAGTTTCATTCATCTGCATGGGTGTCCAATTTTCCCAACACCATTTGTTGAGGAGACTGTCTTTTTTCCAATGGACATTCTTTCCAGCTTTGTCGAAGATGAGTTGACCATAGAGTTGAGGGTCCATTTCTGGGCTCTCTATTCTGTTCCATTGATCGATGTGTCTGTTTTTGTGCCAGTACCATACCGTCTTGATGATGACAGCTTTGTAATAGAGCTGGAAGTCCGGAATTGTGATGCCGCCAGCTTTGGTTTTCTTTTTCAACATTCCTCTGGCTATTCGGGGTCTTTTCTGGTTCCATACAAATTTTAGGATTATTTATTCCATTTCTTTGAAAAAAGTGGATGGTATTTTGATGGGGATTGCATTGAATGTGTAGATTGCTCTAGGTAGCATTGACATCTTCACAATATTTGTTCTTCCAATCCATGAGCATGGAACGTTTTTCCACTTCTTTGTGTCTTCCTCAATTTCTTTCATGAGTATTTTATAGTTTTCTGAGTACAGATCCTTTGCCTCTTTGGTTAGATTTATTCCTAGGTATGTGACGGTTTTGGGTGCAATTGTAAATGGGATCGACTCCTTAATTTCTCTTTCTTCTGTCTTGTTGTTGGTGTATAGGAATGCCACTGATTTCTGTGCATTGATTTTATATCCTGCCACTTTACTGAATTCCTGGATGAGTTCTAGCAGTTTTGGGGTGGAGTCTTTGGGATTTTCCACATAAAGTATCATATCGTCTGCAAAGAGTGAGATTTTGACTTCTTCCTTGCCGATTTGGATGCTTTTTATTTCTTTTTGTTGTCTGATTGCTGTGGCTAGGACTTCTAATACTATGTTGAATAGCAGTGGTGATAGTGGACATCCCTGCCGCGTTCCTGACATTAGGGGGAAAGCTCTCAGTTTTTCCCCATTGAGAATGATATTTGCTATGGATTTTTCATAGATGGCTTTTATGATCTTGAGGTGTGTACCCTCTATCCCTATACTCTGAAGAGATTTGATCAAGAAAGGATGCTGTACTTTGTCAAATGCTTTTTCTGCATCTATTGAGAGGATCGTATGGTTCTTGTTCTTTCTTTTATTAATGTATTGTATCACAATGATTGATTTGTGGATGTTGAACCAACCTTGCAGCCCAGGGATAAATCCCACTTGGTCATGGTGAATAATCTTTTTAATGTACTGTTGGATCCTATTGGCTAGTATTTTGGTGAGAATTTTTGCATCCATGTTCATCAGGGATATTGGTCTGTAATTCTCCGTTTTGATTGGGGTCTTTGTCTGGTTTGGGGATCAAGGTAATGCTGGCCTCATAAAATGAGTTTGGAAGTTTTCCTTCCATTTCTATTTTTTGGGACAGTTTCAGAAGAATAGGTATTAATTCTTCTTGAAATGTTTGGTAGAACTCCCCTGGGAAGCCATCTGGCAGCCCTGGGCTCTTGTTTGTTGGGAGAAATTTGATGACTGCTTCAATTTCCTTAGTGGTTATAGGTCTGTTCCGGTTTTCTATTTCTTCCTGGTTCAGTTTTGGTAGTTGATACATCGCTAGGAATGCATCCATTTCTTCCAGAATATCTAATTTGCTGGCAGTGTTGCTCATAATCTGTTCTTATAATTGTTTGTATTTCTTTGGTGTTGGTTGTGATCTCTCCTCTTTCATTCATGATTTTGTTGATTTGGGTCATTTCTCTTTTCTTTTTGATAAGTCTGGCCAGGCGTTTATCAATCTTGTTAATTCTTTCAAAGAACCAGCTCCTAGTTTTGTTGATCTGTTCTACTGTTCTTTTGGTTTCTATTTCATTGATTTCTGCTCTGATCTTTATTATTTCTCTTCTCCTGCTGGGTTTAGGTTTTATTTGCTGTTCTTTCTCCAGCTCCTTTAGCTGTAGGGTTAGGTTGTGTACTTGAGACCTTTCTTGTTTCTTGAGAAAGGCTTGTATTGCTATATACTTTCCTCTTAGGACTGCCTTTGCTGCATCCCAAAGATTTTGAACAGTTGTGTTTTCATTTTTGGTGGTTTCCATGAATTTTTTCAATTCTTCTTTAATTTCCTGGTTGACCCATTCATTCTTTAGTAGGATGCTCTTTAGCCTCCATGTATTTGAGTTCTTTCTGACTTTCCTCTTGTGATTGAGTTCTAGTTTCAAAGCACTGTGCTCCGAAAATAGGTAGGGAATGATCCCAATCTTTTGTTACCGGTTGAGACCTGATTTGTGACCTAGGATGTGATCGATTCTGGAGAATGTTCCATGGGCACTAGAGAAGAATGTGTATTCTGTTGCTTTGGGATGGAATGTTCTGAAATATATGTGAAGTCCATTAGTCCAGTGTGTCATTTCAGTGAGGGGCGTGTTAAAGTCCCCCACTATTATTGTATTGTTGTCGATGTATTTCTTTGCTTTTGTTATTACTTGCCTTATATAATTGGCTGCTCCCATGTTAGGGGCATAGATATTTATAATTGTTAGATTTTCTTGTTGGATAGACCCTTTAAGTAGGATATAGTGTCCTTTCTCATCTCTTTTTTTTTTAAAGATTTTTTTTTTTATTTATTATTTGACAGAGAGAGAATGAGAGAGAGAGAGCACATGAGAAGGGGGAGGGTCAGAGGGAGAAGCAGACTCCCTGCCAAGCAGGGAGCCCGATGCGGGACTCGATCCTGGGACCCCAGGATCATGACCTGAGCCGAAGGCAGTCGCTTAACCGACTGAGCCACCCAGGCGCCCCCTTCCTCATCTCTTATTACAGTCTTTGGTTTAAAATCTAATTTGTCTGATATAAGGATTGCCACACCAGCTTTCTTTTGGTGTCCATTAGCATAGTAAATGGTTTTCCATCCCCTCACTTTCAATCTGGATGTGTCTTTGGGTCTAAAATGAGTCTCTTGCAGACAGCATTTCGATGGGTCTTGTTTTTTTTTTTTTTAATTTTATTTATTTATTTGAGAGAGAGAGAATGAGAGACAGAGAGCATGAGAGGGAGGAGGGTCAGAGGGAGAAGCAGACCCCCCGCCGAGCAGGGAGCCCGATGTGGGACTCGATCCCGGGACTCCAGGATCATGACCTGAGCCGAAGGCAGTCGCCCAACCAACTGAGCCACCCAGGTACCCCGATGGGTCTTGTTTTTTAATCCAATCTGATAGCCTGTGTCTTTTGATTGGGGCATTAACCCATTTACATTCAGCGTAACTATTTAAAAATATGAATTTAGTGCCATTGTATTGCCTGTAAGGTGACTGTTACTGTATGTTGTCTTGTTCCTTTCTGGTCTCTGTTGCTTTTAGGCTCTCTCTTTGCTTAGAGGGCCCCTTTCAATATTTCTTGTAGGTCTGGTTTTGTGTTTGGAAATTCCTTTAGCTTTTGTTTGTCCTGGAAGCTTTTTAGCTCTCCTTCTATTTTCAATGACAGCCTAACTGGATATAGTATTCTTGGCTGCATATTTTTCTCATTTAGTGCTCTGAATATATCCTGCCAGTCCTTTCTGACCTGCCAGGTCTCTGTGGGTAGGTCTGTTTCCAATCTAATGTTTCTACCATTGTAGGTTACAGATCTCTTCTCCTGAGCTGCTTTCAGGATTTTCTCTTTGTCTCTGAGACTCATAAGTTTTACTATTAGATGTCGGGGTGTTGACCTATTTTTATTGATTTTGAGAGGGGTTCTCTGTGCCTCCTGTATTTTGATGCCTGTTTCCTTCCCCAAATTAGGGAAGTTCTCTGCTATAATTTGTTCCAATGTACCTTCTGCCCCTCTCTCTCTTTCTTCTTCCTCTGGGATCCCAATTATTCTAATGTTGTTTTGTCTTACGGAATCGCTTATCTCTCGCATTCTGCCCTCGTGATCCAGTAGTTGTTTATCTCTCTTTTTCTTAGTTTCATTATTTTCCATCATTTGGTCTTCTATATTACTGATTCTCTCTTCTGGCTCATTTATCCTAGCAGTTAGTGCCCCCATTTTTGATTGCACCTCATTAATAACCTTTCTATTTCGACTTGGTTAGATTTTAGTTCTTTTATTTCTCCAGAAAGCATTTCTCTAATAATTTCCATGCTTTTTTCAAGCCCAGCTAGTATCTTTAAAATCATCATTCTGAACTCTCGTTCCGACATCGTACTAATGTCCGTATTGAGTATGTCCCTAGCAGTCGTTATTACCTCTTGTTCTTTTTGTTGAGGTGATTTTTTCCATCTTGTCATTTTGTTCAGAGGAGAATAGATTAATGAGAGAACAAAATGCTAACAGGGTAAGAACGTCCCCAGAAAATATACTCTAAACAAATCAGAAAAAACCTGAAACTGGGGGAAAAGAAAGGGAAAGAAAGAAAAAAGAAAAAGGAAAAAAAAAGAAAAAGAATAAGATAAAAGCTAACAAATAACAGAACAAAACAAAAATGGAAGATGATCAAATATGATCAGGCTGGTGCATAGATCAGTGCCACACACTAGATTTTGGGTGTATTTTGGTCTGTTAGAAGAAAGTGCCTCCCAAAATTTTAAAGAAAGAGAAACTTATATATGTTTAAAAATAAGGGTTGAAATGATGAATGGATATAATATGACTGTAAAGATGAAAAGTATAAAAATTTTTATAAAAGGAATTGATAAGTTGTTTGAAAAAAGAAAGGATTAAAAAAAGAAAAAAAAGGGAGAGAATGTGATCATGCAGACTAGAACAAAGCCATACATTAGAGATTTAGCGTATATTTTGATCTGTTAGAAGAAACTTTATCTCAAAATTTTAACGAGAGAACAACTTATATATATATGCCAAAAATAAGGGTAACTACTATGAAGGGATAGAATATGACTCTAAAAATGAAAAATAAAAATGTTTTTTTTTTTTAAAGGGATTGATGTTATTTGAAAAAGGGAAAAAGAAAAATTGAAAAAAAAAAGTGTTAAAAAAATGAACTTTGAAAGACTACAGAATCATGGTAAAAAAGCCATGGATTCTATGTGCAGTATTCCCCTATCTCTGGAGTTCTGCCATTCTCATTGATCGGTAAACTTGGTCTTGGCTGGCTGTTCTCGCTGATCTTCTGGGGAGGGGCCTGTTGCTATGGTTCCCAAATGTCTTTGCCAGAGGCCGAATTGCCCCGCCCTTGCCGGTCTGGGCTAAGTAATCTGCTCGGGTTTGTTCTTGGGAGCTTTTGTTCCCTGCAAGCTTTCCGTACAGCTTTGGAGGACGAGAGTGAAAATGGCGGCCTCCCAATCTCCGCCCCGGAGGAGCCGAGAACTCGGGGCCCTGCTCCTCAGTGTGCCCCCAGAGAAAAGCAGTAATCACTCCCATCTCCCCGGTCTCCGGCCGCACTCTGTGCTCACCCGGCCTGTGACCAAGTGTTTCTATCTCTGGCACCCGACTCAGTGTGGATTCTCCAAACCCAGCAGATCCCTGTGGTGCGCTCCCATGCCGCTCCTCCCGTGGGAGGAAGGTGAGTCTCCCCGGATCTGCTGCTTGTTGGGTCCCTGCTGGAGGAGCAGTTCCCCGACTGTGCCGTGGATCATGGTTTATGACAACCCCGAGCTGAGAGCCCGCACCTCGGCTCTGTCTCTGCAGCCAGCTTCCCCACTCTGATACCTGGGAGCTCTGCCGCCCTCAGGCATTCCTGGTCTTTCTGTGACCCCAAGGGTCCTGAGACCACACTGTCCCACGAGGGTTCCACCCCCTGCTTAGCCACTGGAGCGACGTCCCTCAGCGGAGCAGACTCCTAAAAGTTCCGATTTTGTGCTCCATGGCTCTATCACTTGCCAGAAGCTTCTGACGGAGGCCCCCTCCCCCACTGTCTATCCTCCCAAATATCAACAGGGATTCACTTCTCCGCACGTCCTGCCTTCCAGACAGTGGTCGCTTTTCTGTTCAGAGAGTTGTTGCTATTCTTTTCTTCGATCTCCTGTTGAGTTAATAGGTGTTCAGAATGGTTTGATCCCTCTCCAGCTGAATTCCTGAGACCAGATGAAATCCAGGTCTCCTACTCCTCCGCCATCTTGCTCTGCCCCCTATTTTGGAAAATTTTTTTTTTTTTAAAGATTTTATTTATTTATTTGAGACAGAGAGAATGAGAGAGAGAGAGAGCACATGAGAGGCGGGAGGGTCAGAGGGAGAAGCAGGCTCCCCGCCGAGCAGGGAGCCCGATGCGGGACTCGATCCCGGGACTCCAGGATCATGACCTGAGCCGAAGGCAGTCGCTTAACCAACTGAGCCACCCAGGCGCCCTGGAAAATTTTATATCTACAGAAAAGTTGCAAGAATATTAGAGTTCCCATATCTTCCCTTCTTTCAGTTTTTCCCATCATTAACATCTTCTATAGCCATAGTGCATTTGTCAAAACGGACATTAGTACATTACTATTAACCACACTCCAGACTTAATTTGGATTTTCTTAGTTTTTATATATATTACCTTTTTTTTTTTTCTGTCCCAAGATCCTGTCCAAGAGACCACATCACATTTAGTCACCATGTCTCCTTAGGCTCCTTAGACTGTGATGGTTTCTCAGACTTTTTTTTTTTATTACCTTGACATTTTTGATATTTTATAGAATTTTCTTCAATTTGGGTTTGTCTGATGTTTTCCTTATACTATCTGCTTTTGAAATAACAAATGAAATTTCCATCCCCAAATCTAAGTTTAATTTGATTAATTTTATTTGAATTTTGCATATCTTTAATCTTTTTTGAATAGTAAAGCTCATATTCTCCTCAGATCATTTTCAACGTATCTATTGCCTCACCTATTCATCTTAGGTGCACATTTATTGTTTCAGCTTACCAGGGTTTCCTGGAACGAAGGATTTCTAATCAAATCAGTAAGGATTTGAATGACAGATTCTAAGAAATTCTTCTAAGACCTTAAGGCCTTTGATAGTCATAATTCAGTCACCTCTGTGGTTCCGTACCAGAGACTACATGCTTAGCTGTGTGCTGTGATCCATGACTCAAATCATCATATGGGTTAGCTTGAACTTTGTGCAAGTTGCTAGCTGCAATATCACAGATTAGTGTAATTGGGATGACAATGTACAGATGTGGCTACATAGGCTACTTTCTCTCAAACGTTCCCAGGAATTAAAACACACAAAGTTGAACAAGGAGATCCTGAGTAAGAACGCTGTATTAACATCTCTTAACTATTAAGAAATGGACTTGAGCCCACTCCCTGGAAAAAGGGGGCCTTTCTTCTGGGACTGAAGAAGGAACCATCACATTTTCTTCCTATCTGTCTTCTATATAAATTTGAGTTCATTCTGGCTTTTAAGACCCTTGAAAAAAATATGGTGACTTTTCAACTTTTATTCCTGGATGAGACTCCTTAAGTTTGATTCTGGCACCTCTGGTTATTAGCAGTGTGACATTATGTGTATCATTTAGCCTCTCTAAGCTTTGGTGTTTAATCCATAAAGTTTAGATAATAATGTATACCCCTAAATTTGACTTGAGAATCAATTGGGATAAAGCCCATAAAGTACCCAGCACAGTGTGTGGCACAAAAACAGCCCAGTAAACATTAGCTGTTGTTATTATTACTGTTATAACTAGTATATGCATGATAAACTAATAAAAAATGGATGCATTAGCCAGGATTCCAATAAAGCAATGTTTTGACTATAGTCACTGCCTCATATCCTGCTCAGACATGTGATGATGAGTCTCCCTGCTCCAGCCTCCAGCTTCCTGACCACCAGCCTTTTATCATGACTCTGTATTTACCTTTTTTGCAGAAGCATGGTTGCTTCCAGTTTCAAAGAAGAAATAATATTTTAAAAAAGTTTTTAAAAATCCACATAAAGCATGTATTTAAATTAAGAAATAAATCATAAAAAGATTTTGCATACAGGATTTTGCCTTGGTGAACACACTGAGTTTATGAGGAAGTGGAATTTTTAGGAATATCATTTCTGTTTTGTTTTTTTTTTAAACCAGCTGGAACCAACTTCTACTGTTGGCATTCTCTGAGTCACTTGCTCAGTTTCTCACCACTAGCAAGGGATATGGGCAAGTTGTCAATAAAGGGATTTTCCTGACCCCTAGATACAATTCTGCATTTGGTGGAGGCCCTGAGAGACTGGTCTGGGACTCTAGCACTACCAGGGCTGCTGCAGGCCCCCTGCCAGGACTCCCAAATCCTAGCTTTGCAGGGAGTAGTGATGTTAGTTGTCTTCTCAGTATGCCCTGCCATAGCGCCTTTCTTTCTTTTTTTTTTTTTTTAATATTTTATTTTATTTTTTTATTCTTACGTTAATCCCCATACATTACATCATTAGTTTTAGATGAAGTGTTCCATGATTCATTGTTTGTGCATAACACCCAGTGCTCCATGCAGAATGTGCCCTCCTCAATACCCACCACCAGGCTAACCCATCCTCCCACCCCCTCCCCTCTAGAACCCTGTTTGTTTTTCAGAGTCCATCGTCTCTCATGGTTTGTCTACCCCTCCGATTTCCCCCGCTTCATTCTTCCCCTCCCACTACCTTCTTCTTCTTCTTCTTCTTTTTTTCCTTAACATATATTGCATTATTTGTTTCAGAGGTACAGATCTGAGATTCAACAGTCTTGCACGATTCACAGCGCTTACCAGAGCACATACCCTCCCCAGTGTCTATCACCCAGTCACCCCATCCCTCCCACCCCACCCCCCACTCCAACAACACTCAGTTTGTTTCCTGCAATTAAGAATTCCTCATATCAGTGAGATCATATGATACATGTCTTTCTTTGTTTGACTTATTTCACTCAACATAATACCCTCCAGTTCCATCCATGTTGTTGCAAATGGCAAGATCTCATTCCTTTTGATGGCTGCATAATATTCCATTGTATATATATACCACAACTTCTTTATCCATTCATCTGTTGATGGACATCTTGGCTCTTTCCACAGTTTGGCTATTGTGGACATTGCTGCTATAAACATCAGGGTGCACGTACCGCTTCGGATCCCTACTTTTGTATCTTTGGGGTAAATGCCCAGTAGTGCAATTGCTGGATCATATGGTAGCTCTATTTTCAACTTTTTGAGGAACCTCCATACAGTTTTCCAGAGTGGCTGCACCAGCTTGCATTCCCACCAACAGTGTAGGAGGGTTCCCCTTTCTCCGCATCCCCGCCAACATCTGTCATTTCCTGACTTGTTAATTTTAGCCATTCTGACTGGTGTGAGGTGGTATCTCATTGAGGTTTTGATTTGGATTTCCCTGATCATAGCGCCTTTCTTGTCCTGTCTGTTATTGCCTCAATTAAAGAACACAGCTTTCTTTGTGCTGGCCTGTGGATCAGATGCTTCAGAGCACAGGGAGAGGATAATCCCACACCTACAGGAATGCAAAGATTCTTTACTTGCTAAATCAATCAGCAGGGTCTACTCTGCGTGGAGAAGGCAGCAGCTTCTTTCCTGGGAAGCCTTGCTGGCAGAGGGAGAGTTCAAGAGCACTCATCCACAACCATTTATATTTCCTCTCCTCACTGCTTTCCTCATGAGAGGTAAAGGTGGTAATTTTCTTAAAAGTGACTTGTGTCCTATGGTTAAAAGTAGTGACTAATGATAACAGTCTAATATTGAAAACATTTGATTACAGGAAGTGTCCCTGGAGTGTCATTTAACATGACATCGCAAAAGAATTCTAGGACACATAAGGCATGTAGTGGTGTGTTTCAGAGAATTCTTGATACCTACAGGCAAAGAGTTACTTTTCATTAGTGTACTTGTAAATCTTAAAAAGTCATGGGTTTCCAAAAGAGATTCCTCTGAATGTGTTCCAAAGATCAGGAAAAGAAGTTGGTTAGAACTCTTGTGCCAACTCTGATCAGTGGTGATTCCCTGGGACACTGTTGAGGATTCTGGAGACCCATTTTAGCTTTATAATAAAAATACCATGATTGTTTAAAAATGTCTGCCATGAGTGCGGGACAAGGAAATGACTATTTGTATATCAAATATTTGTTATCCCCAGAATCACCACTTATGCTGGACCAAAGCATGGCAGCTAAAACTATTTATGTCCCAGAGTATGAAAATATTCAACATTGTCCTTTATAAAATATACAGTACAAATGCAAATTACAGAAACAATATTCCAGTCATTTCTTTATTCAGCCAAAACTTACTAAGCAACTATAGGCATACCTCAAAGAAATTGCGGGTTTGGTTCCAGACCATTGCAAAAATCAAATATCACAAGAAAATGAGTCAAATAAAGATTTTGGTTTCCCAGTGCATATAAAATTTATGTTTACATTATACTGTAGTTTATTTATTTATTTATTTATAAATATTTTATTTATTTATTTGACAGAGAGAGACACAGCGAGAGAGGGAACACAAGCAGGGGGAGTGGCAGAGGGAGAAGCAGGCTTCCTGCTGAGCAGAGAGCCCGATGTGGGGCTCGATCCCAGGACCCTGGGATCATGACCTGAGCCGAAGGCAGACGCTTAATGACTGAGCCACCCAGGCGCCCCGTATACGTAGTTTATTAAGTGTGCAATAGCATTATGTCTTAAAAATGTGCATACTTTAATTTTAAAATATTTTATTGTTAAAAAATACTAGCCAACCTCTGAGCTTTAAGCAAGTTGTGATCTTTTTGCTGGTAGAGGGAGTGTCCTGCCCTGATGTTGACGGCTGGTGACTGATCAGAGTGTGATGGTTGGTGAAGGTTGTCATGGCTGTGGCAATTTCTTAAAGGAAGACAGCAACCACTTTCTTTGCTTATCCATAAGAAGCAACTCCTCATCCTTTCAAGTTTTATCATGAGATTGCAGTGATTCAGTTCCATCTTCAGGCTCAACTTCTAATTCTAGTTCTCTTGCTATTTCCACCACATCTGCAGTTACTTCCTCCACTGAAGTCTTGAACCTCTCAAAGTCATTCATAAGGGCTGGAATCAACTTCTTCCAAACTTTTGTTAATGTTGATATTGTGACCTCTTTCCAGGAGTCATTAATGTTCTTAAAAGGCATCTAGAATGGGGAATCCTTTCCCCAAGGCTTTTTTATTTACTTTGCCCAAATCCATCAGAGGAATCAGTATCTATGGCAGCTATAGCCTTATGACATATATTTCTTAAATAATAAGACTTGAAAGTCAAAATGACTTCTTGATCCTTGAGCTACAGGATAGATGTTGTATTAGCAGGCATGAAAACAACATTAACTTCATTGTACATCTTTATCAGAGTTCTTAGATGACCAGGTGCATTGTCAATAAGCCATAATATTTTGAAAGATTTTTTTTTCTGAGCATTAGGTCTCAACAGTGGGCTTAAAATATTCAGTAACCATGCTTTCAACAGATGTGCTGTCATCCAAGCTTTATTATTCCATTTACAGAGCACAGGCAGAATAGATTTAGTGTAATTCTTTTTTTTTTCTTCTTGAAATTTTATTTTACATGTTTTTAAAATTCCAGTATATTTAATGTATAGTGTTATATTAGTTTCAGGTTTGCAATACAGTGATTCAACAATTCTATACATTACTCAGTGCTCATCAAGATAAGTGTACTCTTAATCCCTTTCATTGATTTCACATTTCCCTCCACCCACCTCCCTACTGGTAAACACCAGTTTGTTCTCTATAGTTAAGAATCTGTTTTTGTGGGGCACCTGGGTGGCTCAGTTGGTTAAGTGGCTGCCTTCGGCCTGGGTCATGATCCCAGGGTCCTGGGATCGAGTCCCACATCGGGGTCCCTGCTCAGCAGGGAGCCTGCTTCTCCCTCTCTCTCCCTCTGCTTGTGCTCTCTCTGTCAAATAAATAAAATCTTAAAAAAAAGAAAAAAAGAATCTGTTTTTGTTTGTCTCTTTTTTCTTTGTTCATTTATTTTGTTCCTTAAACTCCACATATGAATGAAATCATAGGATATTCTTTCTCTGGCTGACTTATTTCACTTGGCATTATACTCTCTAGATCCATCCATGTTGTTGCAAAAGGCAAGATTTCATTCTTTTTTATGGCTGAGTAATATTCCATTGTATATGCGTACCGTTTCTTCTTTATTCATTCATCTATCAGTGGACACTTGGGCTGGTTCCATAATTTGGCTATAAACATTGGAGTGCATGTATCCCTTTAAATTAGTATTTTTGTATTCCTTGGGTAAATACCTAGTAGTGCAATTGCTGGATCATAGGGTAGTTCTATTTTTAACTTTTGAGGAACCTCCATACTCTTTTCCAGAGTGGCTACACTAGTTTACATTCCCGCTAACACTGCAAAAGGATTCCCTTTTCTCCACAACCTTGTCAACAGTTGTTTCTTGTGTTGTTGATCTTAACCTTTCTGACTGGTGTGAGGTGATATCTTATTGTAGCTTTGATTTGTATTTCCTTGATCATCAGTGATATTGAGCATCTTTTCATGGGTCTGTTGGCCATCTGTATGTCTTCTGTCCAATTTTAATTGGGTTATTTGCTAGATTTGGCATAATTCTTAAGGGCTGTAGAAATTTTGGAATGGTAAATGAACATTGGATGAAACTTAAAGTCACCAGCTGCATCAGCCCCTAACAAGAGTCAACCTGTCCTTTGAAGCCAGGCATTGACTTCTCTCTAGCTATGAAAATCCTAAATGGCATCTCCTTCCAACAGAAAGATGTTTGGTCTACATTGAAAACCTGTTGTTTAGTGTAGCCACCTTCATTTGCTGCAGCTTCTTTGTCAGCACTTGCTGCCCCCCCTGCACTTTTATGTTATAGAGACAGCTTCTTTCCTTAAACCTCATGAACCACCTCTGCTAGCTTCAAACTTTTCCCTACTTCTTTCAGTCTTCATAGAATTAAAGAGAGTTAGGGCCTTGCTCTGGGTTAGGCTTTGGCACAAAGGAATGTTGTGGCTGGTTCAATCTTCTCTCCAGACCACTCACTTTTTCCATATCAACAATAAAGCTGGGACACATGGGTGGCTCAGTCGGTTAAGGGTCTGCCTTCGGCTCCGGTCATGATCCCAGGGTCCTGGGATTGAGCCCCACATCAGGCTCCCTGCTCAGCGGGAAGGCTGCTTCACCCTCTCCCACTCCCCCTGCTTGTGTTCCCTCTCTCGCTGTCTCTGTCTCTGTTGGATAAATAAATAAAATATTTGAAAAAAAAAGTAAAAAATAAAAAAATAAACCACTGACACAGTACATAACTGTAGTTTCTGTAGGCCATAGAAAGCATGGGGCTGGAGTAGCACTTAGATGTACTAGTTAAATGAGACTATGGGAAGCATAAGATATTAAAAAGGCACACAGGAGTCCAGAAAACTGGCAGCTTTATCATAGATTTTGTTGTAGCAATTGTCTAAAGCTAGTCATGTTTTCATTATAGCTCTTACTTCCTAGATGATTGTGAAATTACACCTAACATGGGCCTTCTGTCTGAGATCAAAAGTCTCATGCTCTACTGACCTAGCCAGCTAGGCACCCCACATTTGCCCATATTTTAATTGGGTTATCTTTTTCATTGTTGAGTTGTAATAGTGCTTTGTATGTTTGTATAGTAGACCCTAATCAGATAATGACTTGCAAATATTCTCTCCATTTTGTGCATTTCTTTCACTTTCTTGATAGTGTTTTTTTGGGCCCATAAAAATTTGTAAATTTTGATGAAATTCAATGTATTTATTTATTGTTGCTTATGCTTTTGATGTTAAGAAACTATTAACTAATCCAAGATCACAAGTTTTACATTTTTGTTTTTTGTAAGTGTTTTATATTTCAGCCCTTACATTTGGTCTTTGATTCATTTTGAGTTAGCTTTTGTATGTGGTATGAGGTAGAGGTCCAATTTCATTCTTTTGCTTGTGGCTATCCAGTTGTCCCAGCCCCATTTATTGAAAGTAATATTCTTTCCCCTTTGAATTGTCTTGGCACCCCTGTCCAAAAGCAATTGGCCATAGATGTATGAGTTTATTTTTGGACTCTCAATTCCATTCTATTGATATCTCTCTCTATATATTCCATGTCAGTACCACACAATATTGATTATGTTTGCTTTTTAGTAAATTTTGAAACTGGAAAATGTAAATACTCTTTGTGATTTTTCAAGATTGTTTTGGGTTCTGTAGAAGCTTCCATTTCCATTTGAACTTTTTGATCAACTTGTCAATTACTGCAAAAAAAACAAAAAACAAAAAACAAAAAAAACACACAGCTGGAGTTTTGTAGGGATTACATTGAATTTGTAGACCATTTCAGGGATTATTGCCATCATAATAATAGTAAGTCTCCCATGACACAGGATGTCTTTCTATTTACTTGAATCTTCTTTAATTACTTTCAATGATGTTTTGT
The DNA here is from genome assembly GCF_011800145.1 of Mirounga leonina. Taxonomy (NCBI): domain Eukaryota; kingdom Metazoa; phylum Chordata; class Mammalia; order Carnivora; family Phocidae; genus Mirounga; species Mirounga leonina. The sequence goes on along the minus strand of NW_023270232.1, from coordinate 2,606,098 downwards.
AGTTTTTAATGTACAAGTCTTGTTCTTCTTTTCTTAAATTTGTTATAAAATATTATTTTTGATGCTTTTGTAAGTGGAGTTATTTTCTTAATTTCATATTTAGTTTGTTCATTTCAAGTGTATAGATATACAAATAATTTTTGCATATTGGTCATGCATCCTGTAACTTTGCAGAACTTATTAGCTCAAGTATTTTTTTTTTTTGTAGATTCCTTAAAGATTTTCTATATACAAAATCATGTCACCTGCAAATGGAAACAATTCAGTTCTTTTCCAGTCTGAATGCCTTCTATTTATTTTTCTTGCCTAATTGCCCTGGTTAGTTAGAGGTGGCAAGAGAGGACATTCTTGTCAGGTTTCTGACCTTAGGGAAAAGCTGTCAGTCTTTCACTATTAAGTATATTTTTAGTTGTGGGACAGGTTTTTGTAGACACCATTTTTTAGGTTGAGAAAGTTTCCTTCTATTTCTAGTATGTTGAGGTTTTTTTTGTTTTGTTTTGTTTTTAAATCATGAAATAATGTTGGATTTTTGTCAGATGATTTTCTGTTGTCTATTGAAATGATCATGTGGTTTTGGTCCATTATTCTATTAATATGGTGTATTGCTTTGATTGATTTTTATGTCGAACCAACCTTGCATTCCTGGGATAAATCTGACTTCGTCATGGTATATAATCCTTTTGGTATGTTGCTGAATACAGATTGCTAGTACTTTGTTGAGAATTTTTGTACTTATATTTTAAGGGACATTTATCTGTAGTTCTTTTTTTTTTTTTTTTTT
>NW_023270232.1:2538895-2605307 GCF_011800145.1 Mirounga leonina | reverse complement strand
TTTTTTTTTTTTTTTTTTTTTAGGTCTGTTAGTTTGTCTGCAGCTTTTGTTTGTATTTTTCTAGGAATTTGTCTGTTTCATCTAGGTTGTCCAGTTCATTGGCATGTAGTTGTTCATACTATTCCCTTATAATCTTTATTTATGTAAAGTCAGCAATAATGTCTCTGCTTTTATTCCTATTTTAATACAGTTGGCCCTTGAACAACATGGTGGTGAAGGGTGTCAACCCTTACACAGTCAAAAATCCATGTATATAGCATTGATTCTTCCAAAACTTAACTACTAATACTGTTGACCAGAACCTTATCAATAACAAAAAGAGTTGATTAGCACACATTTTATATGTTGTATGTATTATATATTATTTTTACAATAAACTAAGTAAAAGAAAACATTATTAAGAAAGTCATAAGGAAGAGAAATTGTTTACATTATATACTATAAAAAATCCATGTGTAAGTGGACCCATGCAGTTCAAACTGTGTTATTCAAGAGTCAACTCTAATTTGAGAATTCTCTTTTTCTGTTGGTTAGTCAAGCTAAAAGTGTTCAAATTTTGTCACAGAGCCAACTTTGGATTTTGTTGATTTTCTCTATTTTTTTAATCCTCTATTATTTATTTACATTTTAATCTTTATTATTTCTTTTCTTTGTGATTTGGATTGAGTTTGTTCTTATTTTTCCAGCTTAAGGTGGAAGTTTCTGCTATTGATTTGAGATCTTATTTCTTTTTTAACATAGATGTTTGCAGTTCTTTTTTTTTTTTTTTTTTTTAAGATGTTTGCAGTTCTAATTGTCCTTTAGAAGTTGTTTTAGGTGCACTCCAAAAGTTTTAGTATGTTATGTTTTTGTTTTAATTCATCTCTAAGTGTTCTAATTTCCTTTGTTGTTTATTCTTTGTCCCATTGCTTCTGCAGGATTGTGTTTTTAATTTCCACATATTTTAATTTCCCAAAGTTCCTCCTGTTATTGATTTCTAATTTCATTCCATCATGGAGAGAGAACATATTTTGTATGATTCTCAATCCTTTTAATTTAATCAACACTTTTTTTTATTTGCTAATGTATGCTCTATCCTGAAAAAATTCCATGTGCACTTGAGAAGCTGTTCTTTTTGTTGTTTTTGGATGGAGGGTTCTGTAATGTCTGTTAGATATAGTTGGTTTACAGTGTTGTTCAAGTCTTCTATTTCCTTGCTGATCTTCTGTATAGTTATACTTGTTATTGAAAGTGAGTTATTGAAATCCCAACTGTTACTGTTGAATTGCCCATTTTTTTCCCTTAATTCTGTCAGTTTTGGATTGATGTATTTTTATGTTTTTCCATATATTTGGGACTCTCTTTGTCTACTATTTTCATGGTAGATCTTTTTCCACCCTTTTATATTTTTACCTATTTGTGTCTTTGAATGTAAATAAATATGTCTCTTGTATACAGCATGCTGTTGGATCTTTTTTTTTTTTTTTTTTTTTAGCTCATTAGGTCAATCTGACTTTTAGTTGGAATATTTAATTCATTTACACTTAATGTGATTACTGATAAAGTAGAATGTACATTTGCCAATTTGCTTTTTGTTTCCTATGTCTCATGTTTGTTTTTGTTCTTCTGTTTTGTTTTGTTCTGTTTTTCCATTACTGCTTTCTTTTTTGTTAAGTATATATTTCCTATTTCAATTCCTTAAGTTTTCTTTATGTTTTTAGTAGTTGCCTGGGGAATTACAATTAGCATCTTAAATTATAGCAATTTAGTTTAAATTAATAGTAACTTAATTACAATAGTATACAAAAACTTTTCTCCCACTCTTTTGTGCTGTTATTGTCATATGTGTTACTTCTTTATATCTTGAATACCCATGAACACAGATTAATGGTTATTGCCTTATGCAGCTGTCTTTTAAATCAGATAGTAGAAAAGAGTTACAAACAAAAATATAGGTATATTGTGCTTTGTATTTATCTGTGTAGTTACCCATATTGGTGCTCATTATTTCTTTATCCAGATTCAAATTACTGCCTAATGTCCTTTCATTTTAGTCTTAAGAACACCCCTTAGTATTATTTGTAGGGAAGGGATGCTAGCAACAAATTCTTAGTTTGACTTGGAATGTCTAATTTCTCCCTTTCTTTTTGAAGGATAGACTTTTCAGATATGGATTACTTGTTGGCAGTTACTTGTTGGTTTATAGATTACTTGTTGGTTGGCATTTTTCTTTCTGTTTGGTAATTTAAATATATCATCCCACTGCCTCCTGGTCTTCATGGCTTCTGATGAGAAATCAGCTGCTAATATTGAGAATACTTTATATGTGATGAGTTACTTTTCTTTTGCTGCTTTTAATAATTTGATTATAACATGTCTCAATGTAAATCTTTTAGGTTTATTCTACTTGGGGTTAATTTAGCTTCCATGATGGGCATATAGTTTTTTCTTATATTTGTGAAGTTTTCTTCATTATATCTTCAACTATTCTTTCTTCCTCTCTTTCCTCTCCTTCTGGCACTACTATTATATATACATAGGTATACTTGATGGTATTCCACAGGTCTCTGAGACTCCTAATTTTTCTTAATTATCTTTTATTTCTTTTCCTCAGACTGCATAATCTCACTGATTCTTTCCTCTGCCTGCTCAAATATGCTGTTGAGTGACTCTAGGGGGTTTTTCATTTGGGTTATTAGAACTTTCACCTACCGAATTTCAATTTGGTTATTTTTATAATTTTTAAAATATATTTTATCTCTATTTGGTGGGACATTATTCTTACACTTTTCTCTAGTTCTTTAGGTGTAGTACTTTAGCTCTTTCAACATATTTAAAATAGCTGAATTAAAGTATTTTTCTTTTTTTTCTGGGGCAATGTCTATTAGTTACTTTATTTCTTATATGTGGTTATATTTTCTTGTTTCTTTTCATGTCTCTTGTTGTTGTTGTTATTGTTCTTGTTTTTGATGATGATGATAACTGGAAATTTTAAAGAATAAATGTGGCAAGTCTGGGAATCAAATTATCTCCTCCTACCAGAGATTGCTTTTGTTGCTATTCATTGTTTTTATTTGTTTAATTACTCTTCTGAATTAATTCTGTAAAATCTGTATTATTTGTCATGTGTGGCTACTGAAGTCTCTGCTTAATTAGCTCAGTGGTCAGCTAATGATTGGATGGGAATTTTCTTAAATTCCTGGAACCAGTAAATCTCCTACTCTTTTCTGAGATGCTGTGTGTGCATGCTAAGGAATGCCTACATTGCTCAACCAGATTGTTAAACATTCCATCATAGCCTTTTTTTCCTAGCTGCACAGAGCTTCAAGGTCGGCCATAGGTGAGAATTTAGGGTCTTCTCAGCTCTGAGTGTGTCTACAACTCTGTGCATGAACATAGCTCTAAGCATGCACTTGACCTTCTAGATTCCCAAGACAATATCAAGAGTTTTTCAGAGCACCCTATGAATATATCACTTTCCAGAGTTTTTTATTTAAGTTTTAATTAATTAATTTATTTGAGAGAGTGTGAGAGAACACACATAGGGGGAGCAGCAGAGGGAGAGGGAGAAGCAGGCTCCCCACTGAACAGGGAGCCAGACATAGGGCATGATCCCAGGACCCTGGGATTACCCCCTAAGCTGAAGGCAGATGTTTTATCAACTGAGCCACCCAGGTGCCCCTATCTTTTTCCAGTTTTTTCTTTTAAACTTTTTAGTTTGCCTATTCTTTGCCCCTGCTGTTATCTACCATTTCAGGCAGCTGAGAATTTATACCTAGGGAAGAGGCTGTTCATACTGGTTGAGTTCCAATTTTGGTCAAAAAACCCCCAAAAACCAAAAAACAAAACAAAACAAAACAACAAAACAAAACAACAACAACAACAACAAAACAACTTTGAGAGAGAGAGAGGTCTTCTAGGGAACCACCAGACAAGTCAAGAATGATTATTCTCTGGTAATGGGGCTTTAAAATAACTCCAGCCCCATTCTTCCTCTCTAGTGGCTACTAGGCTGCTGATTTTTATTGTGAATATATGTTATTGGTTTTCAAGGCTACCACAGAGCTGGGGATGGAGGCAGGGTGTGAATAGGGAAAATTAATGTACCATATAATTTGCTGTTCTTATTGAGATTTAGCATTTTTTCTGGAATGCATGCTCCCAGATTGCCACAAGTATTTGGTTAATTTCCAGAGTTCTGAGAAAAGTTGATTATAACCATTTTGCTGGTGTCCTCATTGTTTTATGGAGGAGAGAATTTTTAGAGGTCCTTACTCTACCATTTTACTAATGTCCTTCATTTTGTTTTAGTATGGAGAATATTAATTAGGTTGAAAGTTTTTAAAATGTGTTCATTGACCATCTACACGTGTTTATGCTAATTTTCCATTTTTTTCTATTGGATTATTTTATTATTATTTCTTGTGTGTGTCAAGGATACTAAACTTTATCTGTTGCATATGTTCAAATATTTTCTCCAGATTTTCATTTGTCTTTGAACACATTTAATGTTTTTTAGATGAAGGAATTCTTACATAAATCATTCATCATAAGCTTGACTCTAAGTGAAATACTAAAGGAATCTTCTTATTCTTCCCAACTTTTCATTCTCAATCTCTTTTTAGGCTCTTTTGTCTTGCATATTTCTCCAAATTTGATGTGTCTTTGTTATTTTTTTCTCTACTTTAAGTATTCTCCTGGGAATGATGCCACCAACCCAGTAGCTTCCATTCCTCCCTAAATTGTTGCTGCTTTTTACATCTCTATATCCAGCTCATACCTTTTATGAGCTCTTGTTGTATATATCTAAATTCCTCAAAGGGACTATCATCCTCCCAGTCTCTTGGCCTAGCAACCTGTAAAGTTATCCTTGATTTCTCCCCATCTAATTTGTCATCAGCCATATGGGTGTATTTTTTAGTATCTCTACAATGTGTAAGACCCATTCTGTCTCAATTGTCACTGCCTTAATTCAAGCTTTTGTTATGTCATCTGAAAGCTTCTTGCCTGAATTTCTTTGCCTCTCTACTTACTAACTCTCTCTCTGTCTCTCTCTCTTTCACACACACCCACACTCACTCACTGCTTCCCCCAGAATCATCATTCTCTAAGGCAAATTTTGTCCTGCCCCTTTCAAATTTATCCTTAGAATCTTTCAAAAGATTCCTTTTAGATTTCCTTTTAGAATTCTTTTACTCTCTCTATCAGACTATGATCCTATGTCAAGAGCAAAAGTCATGTTATCTTAATATTTAAAAATATTCCCAGCACAGTGCCTGGAATACACTAGAAACATAATAAAATTTTAATGAAAGAATTATCAGTAACTTCTAGAATTTATTGAATTTATTAACTAATTTTATATAAATTTCCTTCTTTCATTGAAGTTGTTATTTCATGCTGACTGGAATAATTCTTAGAGTTGATTTATTAAAGCAGCATTTGTGAGTTAAGCTTTCCTAACTCTTGTGGAGGCCCAGGTGGTTGACAAGCATGACTTAAAACATAGATTTCCTATCATTTCACAAATTAAGTAGATACCTGATATCACCAAATAAGATACTGAAGTGCTTTTAGCGATAATGAATAGGAGGGAGAAAAGACACTTGTATGTTTTATTAGACAAGATCCCAAAGAGGCAGCTGACAGTATAAAATGCAGCAATTGGAGTGTAGATTTTGCAGAGAAAGCCATCTTAGATTAAGACATAAAACAGACATTTTATGAGCAAGTCTTTTAGGAGATCAACAAATTGAATATTCCGAAGCTCTGAACATGTTGTACTTGCAAGCATTATATCCTTTCCTCTTCTCATTAAGCAAACATAGCTATGATAGCCAGTCTGCACTTTATGTTCCCTGGGTAGACAGCTACAAAGACAACCATGAACAATTGTCATAAGGTGTTAATGGAGCCTATTAATTCAAGCAACAACCAAAAATAATTGCTGCTGGAGTGTCAGCAAAATAGTGATATAAAACAAAGGTTATGTAATGTTCAAAAAGAAATGTGCAACCAATGATTGACACCCTTATTTTGATGCATTAGCAAGATATACCCAGTAAAATTTGGGGGAGGATTAAAACACTTGTGATGAATTTGTATTTATAAAATCAGAATTTCTGAACTGGCTCTTTTAAATCATTGTTTAGTGACAGGTAAATAAACTAGAGAAATAAAATGACTTTCTCAGGGTAACAAATGGTATAGTTTGAATTATACAAATCCTCAATAATAATAGTAATTAATATTGATAGAGGAACTTTAAAGTTCCAACAAATAGTTTAAGTACTTGCTATGTATTAGTTTATTTAATCCACACCTTATGAAGTAGATACTATAATTATCCCATTTTATACATTTGGAAACTAAAGTATAGGTTGAATAACTTTCCAAAGCTTATGAAACTAATAAATTATCAAGCTAGGATTCATTCTTAGACAATCTACCCCCAGTCTGTGAATTTTTAACCAGTATATTATATTATATTGTCTCTCACCCCCTTTTGCTCAATAAATTCAGATTTAGCATTATTTTCCTAGCAAAGTATTGTATAATTATATTTTGTGGTGACAAAATATCAGACTTCTATGGGCTTTCTGTATTTAGCAATCAAAATTAAGGTATTCTCCTAGAATATATTTATATATAACCTGTAAACATTTTCCTTACAGAAGATTAACATACAGATTTCTTTATCCTCAATTTATTGATTTCAGTACTGGCATGGATTTGATTCCAGTTTCCTTTGCTTTATGGTCTTTGGCAAGTATCCTCATTTCTCTGTATTTAAGCTACTTGATTTATTTTTGTAAGGAGGGAACTTTCACATGATATGGCTGACTACAGTGAAATACATCAAACCAGGAGTGAATCGGACATCAAATTAGATCATCTCAATGTGGTAGAGCTACCACAGGAATAAATTCACCTCAGAAAACAGGAACCTGAACATGAATGGTATGGCCAGTGAAAATACTCAGAAGTGAAATCAATAGTCAGCATTTCAAAAACTGAACAGAATCTCAGTCAGCTGAACAGACCATGTAATCTAAGAAAAATCTTAAGGTATTTTTCTGTCAGAGATACAAACAGTCAATCTAATTCAGAAAGGTCAGTTTGCTAGCAGCAGAGCTTCAATTTCTTCATCTTAACATGGAAATAACAGTTCCTATCTTTGCATGAGAGAATTTTAAAATGGAATAAAAATGGGCGCCTGGGTGGCTCAGTTGGTTAAGCGACTGCCTTCAGCTCAGGTCATGATCCTGGAGTCCCGGGATCGAGTCCCGCATCGGGCTCCCTGCTTGGCAGGGGGTCTGCTTCTCCCTCTGCCTCTTCCCTCTCGTGCTCTCTGTCTCTCATTCTCTCTCTCTCAAATAAATAAATAAAATAAAATAAATGGAATAAAAATATCTTGCATAATTTCAAAAATATAGTGTAAAGTTCAGTGGTTCTCAAATGAAAGCTTTTGTAAATGAGTGAGGGCATTTTTGATTGTCCCCATGACCTACAACCATTACTGGATTTTTGTGAGTGGGAACCTGAGATGCTAAATATTCTACAATGTCCAGAATAAATCTGCACAACTAGGAACTCTTCCACCCCAAACTGCCATTCACTTCTCTGAGAAACACTAGAAGCTAAAGAATTATAGCTATTTTGTTACTAAGAATTCTGTCATAGAGATGAAAGTTCTTTAAATTCCTTTGCCTAAGGTGAGAATTGGTGCTTAATTCTATGATCTATGATTGTATTCTTTTTCTCCTTTTCAACTCTAAGATGAAGATTCTAACTATTGGAGACAATTATTCTGTCTCCTTTATTGTTTCTCTTCTCTAGTCTAAACAATCCAAGTTCCTGCAGCTGTGTTGCTAGTCCTTTCTTTATCTGAAACATCTTGAAAAGCTTGTTATATGCCATTGTTGTCAGGGTTCTCCATAATACCTTGTCTGGACTCATTCTAATTTTTCATTGTTTTGCTTAGAATATATGTCCTGATTTTTAGTGCAGTTTGCCATACAGAGTAGTACCTGTAGAATATATTGTGACCTTATTGTTTTCTTTGACCTTTAGTATTAACTGAGTATTAACCAGTAAGTACATTGCTGAATTCAATTTGTGTTCATCTGAAGTTTCAATATATACATTCAGACAAAACTGAGTCTTCACATTGTGCATATGCTGTTCCAAATACTGAGGATTCAGGGATAAAATGAAGAGGGGGAGGAAGATGACTAAACTAATTGTCTAAGACTAGTAGCTAATTCTATGAGAGTGGTAATCAGGAAAGATTTCTTTGTGGGAAGGATACAAGTTAGTGGAGGAGGCGTAGGATGAGCACATAGGCAAGAAGCTGATGAGCTAGGAGGATAAAAGGACATGTGTAACTTCAAAGCGGCTTTTGAGATCATGGTGAATATGGAGAGAACACGTACATACTTGCTATTCTTACAACATTCATGCATTACGTATATGGGGAATGGAAGCAGAGACTGGCAGGGGTGAGAGACAGATCATGCGGAGCCTTATGTGCCATTTTAAGGAGTTTGGAAACCTTCTTGTTATTTATGAGCAAGCACTGAAGCATTTTAAGCAGCAAAATGTCATACACAGTTTCTGGCTGAAGTGTGGGAGGCATTTTGGGGGTGTGGGAACAATATGGAAACCACAAACCCTGTTAGGAATCTCTAGACAAAGTGGTAGAGATTGAGGGCCTAAATAAGTCAATGGATGGGGGATCTGGAATTGAGAGATGTTTAGGAAGTAGTATCAACAGACTGTGGAAACAGATTGGCTGTGGAGTCGGGAGAGAGAGAGAGAGAGAGTGATCTAAGAGACTAATATTCTGGCTGGCTGGAGAGTGTTATATTCCAGAAAAGAAGGGAATGCAGGGGAGGAATGGTTTTAGGGGTATAGAGGAATTGATGAATTTGCAAGATTTGCAGCTAAGCCTGGAAACCTCCATAGTATATTTGTACATTTAGGAGTTAGAACTATAATTTTGACTGCTTTGTTTAAAATACTATATACCAAAAAAATAAAATAAAAATAAAAATAAATAAAATATTATATACTAAATTGTACACCTGAAACTAATATTACACTATATGTTAACTAACTGGAATTTAAATAAAAACTTTAAAAAAGTGAAGCTATTTCAGAACCCCAAATAAATGCATTTGAAAAGTTTGTGAGGAAAAAAAGTATTTACTCGATGGATGTATGGGTATTTCAAAATTAACCATATACCAACATTATTCATTATATTAAAAGAAAATTGCAAAGCAAAATCATATGATTGTAGAAATAGACATGAAAAACATTTGATAAAAATCAGTAGCCATTCAATGTACAAACATGAAAAACAATATATACAATGGAATAGAAGAAAACTTCTTAAGTATGTTAAAGACCTAAAATCAAACCAAACATATCATACAATGTTAAGAAATACTAAAGACTGACCCTTTTATATAAAACATAAATCAAGGATGCTTTCTATCATCACAATTTTTCTACATTGTTTGGCATTTCTGGCTAATAAGTAAATAAAATAAACCTTACAATTAATGGAAAAAAGAAATTGATCATCATTATTTAAAGTGATTTGATGGTAAATCTGAACTCAAATGAAATCTATTAAGAAAGCAAAAATGAGAATTTAATAAGGAGCCCAGATACAAGAAAGCATTAGTAAAGTACAATCTTAATAATTGAAAAAAAGTTTCTTCACACTAAAAAACAAAATAGCTAGAAATACTTCTAATAATTACATAAACCTATGTTTTAAAAATTATTCAGGGAGATAAAAATAAGAATTAAACCAGAAATAAATACTATGTTCCTATATGGGAAAACTTACTATCATAAAGATTCTCTCCCTTGCCAAATAAATATATAAATTTAATGCAATTCCAGAGTACCTGATTTAAAACACACACACTCACATACACTTTTTTGAGCACGTGCACGTGGGCGCAACACACACGAACATATAGATGCACATACAATATAACAATTCTAAAGTTCATCTAGAAAAATAAATGAGAATTTCCAAATGATGTCAAAGTGAGTTTTAAAAAATATTTTATGCAAGTTCAAACAAGAAGAAAGTCACAGGGAGTCATGATCAAGTGACCATGGGTCAAGTGACCAAACGCTAACAGCCCTTTGCTGTAACAGGCAGTAGTACCATATTCATGCTGAAGGAAATAATTTGGTTTTAATAAAGTGGCATCATCTATCAATTTAAAGATATGCTTTTTCAGAATAATATTTGTTTTAAAAAAGTTTTGATGATATTTATCAATGAATTTGTTTTTTATAGTTTTAAATGAGTTCTAAGCAAAACACTCATTCTGAATTTTTATTATAAATAATTATGTAACATAATATTCAAAAGTAATTAGGTCAACATTGCGAGTACTTAGGACTTTTTTTCCTGTAAAGTATTCTATATATTACTTAGGTTTGAGTAACCCTTTATTAGAAAGAATCCCTTGGTCTTGAACAAACATGTCTCTCTAATATTGACTACCTATCATAAATCATTTTTCTAAGCACTGAGGATACTTGAATGTCTATAACAGACCGAACCCCTGTTCTTATACAGTGTACATTCTATAGGGGAGCAACCAATAAACAAATAATGCTGATAAATGATTTGTGTTTAAGTCTTATGAGGAAAATATAACAAGCAAATGAGACAGAAGACTACTGTGGCAGGGGGAACACCTTTAGATCCATGGACTGGAAAGTCCTACCTTAAATGTGGATGTTTAAATCTTAAATGAAGAGATGGAATCAGACAGGCAACAGTTTGGAGGAATCGTTTCCAAGCAGAGACCACAGCTAGAACCAAGGCCCTGAGGGAAAAATTCTGGTATATTTGAAGAACAGGAAGAATGAGAGTCAGGGTGGACCCAGTGTACCTAGTGGTGGTAATGGTATAGTACGAAATAAGGACAGAAAAGTGCTGGACCATGTAAGATATGGTAGGAGGTTTTGATTTTATTCAAAGTATAATAGGAAACTGCTAGAGTGTTTTAATCAGGGAGATTATATAATATGATTTACATTTTTTGAAAGATCACCCTGGTTGCTCTGTGGAGACTGGGCTTTACAGGAAGAGGGTAAATGTGGAAGTAGGGAGACCATTTGGAGGCATATCATAGCAGTGATCCAGCCTTAGAATACACTTAGACATACATATACACTTTTAGAAAGAGTGATAGTGGAAGTGATGAAAAGCAGATGGATTAAGGACATATTCTGGAGGTAGAGCCAGTACAACCTGCTGATAAATGGAATGTTGGTTATGGGAAAGGTATTTAACATGAACAGCTGGGTGGATGGGATGATAGTATCACTGACTGATGGCAAAGTCTGAGGGAGAAAGAAGTTTATTGCTAGTTTGTTTTGAATCTCTCTCCTACAGTGGGTTAAAATCAAGAGTTCATTGTGCCATGACTGCCTACAGAGACTATTCAAGAAACGTAAAATTACTTTCCTATTGAAGTCGTGATGATATTAACTATTTTGATGTGCTGGGTATTCTTCTCCACAGGACAAATATTCCTACTTACTTAATGAGCATATGGTTTTGGGTCTTTTCAACCATCTGTATTGGTCTCCTCTGGATAGTTCCAGTTATCCTTGTCCTTTCTATTTTTTTTTTCCATTTTGTTTTTTAACAATTTTATTGAAATATAATTGACATACAATAAATGGTACATATTTCAAATGTACAATTTGATGAGTGGTGGCATGTGTATATACCCCAGAAACCATCATCAAAACAAAACAAACATTTCTAAACCCTTCAGATTTTCTCTGGCCTCTTCCCAACCCCATTCCCAGGCAACCACTGATCTGCTTTCTATCAGTATTGATTAATTTGCATTTTCTAGAATTTTATATAAATTGAACCATACAATATGTCATTTTTTTGTCAAGCTTTCTTTGTTTGGCATAATGTTTTATAAATTCATCCATGTTTTTACATGCATCACTGTTTGTTCCTTTTTATTTCTGAGTAGTAGTCCATTGTATAGACATAACAATTTATTTATCCATTCATCTGTTAACAAACATTTGGATTGTTACCAATTTTTGGCTGTTACAAAAAAGCTGTTTATGAACATTCATATAGAAGTATTTTTGTCAACATGTGTTTTTACTTAGCTTGGATAAATATCTAGGAGTGGCTGGGTTATGTGATAGACATAGGTTTTGTTGTTGTTGTTGTTTTTATTATGTTATGTTAATCACCATACATTACATCATTAGTTTTTTTTTTTTTTTAAGATTTTATTTATTTATTTGAGAGAGAGAATGAGAGAGAGAGAGCATGAGGGGGGGAGGGTCAGAGGGAGAAGCAGACTCCCTGCCGAGCAGGGAGCCCGATGCGGGACTCGATCCTGGGACTCCAGGATCATGACCTGAGCCGAAGGCAGTCGCTTAACCAACTGAGCCACCCAGGCGCCCCACATCATTAGTTTTTGATGTAGTGTCCCATGATTCATTGTTTGTGTATAACACCCAGTGCTCCATGCAGAACGTGCCCTCTTTAATACCCATCACCAGGCTAACCCATCCCCCACCCCCCTCCCCTCTAGAACCCTCAGTTTGTTTCTCAGAGTCCATAGTCTCTCATGGTTCATCTCCCCCTCCAATTCCCCCCCTTCATTTTTTCCCTTCCTACTATCTTCTTTTTTTTCTTTTTTTTTTTTTTTTTAACATATAATGTATTATTTGTTTCAGAGGTACAGGTCTGTGATTCATCAGTCTTACACAATTCACAGCACTCACCATAGCACATACCCTCTCCAATGTCTATCACCCAGCCACCCCATCCCTCCCACCCCCCACCACTCCAGCAACCCTCAGTTTGTTTCCTGAGATTAAGAATTCATGTTTAACTTTTTAAGTAACTGCCAAACTGTTTGCCAAAGTGATTGTACCATTTCCATTTGCATCAGGACTATCACTGACTTGCCAACACTTGGTATGGTCAGACATTTCTTTTTAAAAGTGTGTTGTTACTCACTGAACACAATATTTCATATGTGATCTAAGGAACAGGGATAGCTGATTAAATTTGTGAAATATCTGTTGCCTGGATTGTCTGCTATGTGCTGAATACTTTGCTAGGACACATCCTTTGTTATTATGGATATTGTGTACCTTTGAATGCAGCCTAAGTAAAATGGAGTAAAATTCTTAGCAGTCACAGCATTACTATTTGGGCACATAGAACCTACTGTCCAATTTAACCTCTGGATCTATTCTTTTACATTTTTGCTGATGAGACATATGTTTTTTATCCTCAGTTTAGGCAGTACATTTCACTGATGTATTATATTTAATATACTTCAGAAGATAATTTGTGGTGGCTATTCATGAGAACCCCAAATATAATAACATAACAAAATTAAGCATACTGATGCTAGAACCAAGCAAGCAAGAGTCATGAGATAATACTAACAGAGAACTCAGACTAAAGGAAACTCCTGAAAATGAGTTTCTTGATAGCTTAAGTCAAAATAGATTGACAGCTCTTATTAACAAATGCAAAAAAGCCTATCAGAGGGTATGAAAACTCAAACTTCTTTATAATTCAACTCTCAAAGGAAGAGACTGAAGTCCAGGAAAGAAAATAACTCGTCTGGCTCTTTAAATCTGTGGGTTTTTGTTTGTTTTGTTTTGTTTTTTTTTTTTTTTCAGAAAACAGATGCTGAGATTTCACTCACGCTAACAGGAGTTTAGAGCTAATGGACATAGGTCTATTTATTTCATTCAGCTAAACATTAGTCATCCAAGTAGAGGTACAAAGTTTTAACCCCTGTTATCTATGGGCACCAACTTAAGTTTTCTGAGGCTAGAAAATAGTTTTTATGTATTCATGAGAATTACATTTTTTATTCTTTCTTTTTACCCCTTCTGCCTGCACTGCTTAGGGTATTTGCTTGTTTGTTTTAATTATCTTGAATTCTAGCCCATACTTCTTCCAGTCACCCCTCTTCTGTATACTTGTATTTCAGTGGTTTGATCTATATCAACATTGACACCTCTATTTCTGAAATATTTATCCATAAACCCTAAGTAGTTATGACCATTCAAAATATTTCTAGCTTATGTGACAGATTCATGGAGAATGTGGTCTTAGGAAGGTCTTAGCCTTTGTTAGGCATATCTGTCTGTGGAAGGAACAGTGTTTGATTCTGTGAGAGAAGTTAGAATAGTTCAGTTTAGGTTTCTCCACCCAGTTTTAGTTCCTTATAAAACTATAAATTTAGTAAGCAAGCCAAATTTTTTATCACTATTTTGAGAAATCTTTTTATAATATGTCTTTTCTTTAAGTATACAAACATAGTTTAGTGGTTAAGAGCTTAGATTCTGCAGTTAGACCACATGGCTTTCAATTCTTCTCTCAATGTGTGATGTTCAGTGACTCTTACTTAGCTCTCTGAAACTCAGTTTCCTCATTGCGGAAATGGGGTTGATAATAATATCAACTGTCTCTTAGGGTTGTTGCAAAGAGTAAATGAGTTAATATATAGAACTATGTGTGGCACATAGTAAATGCCATGTTGTTAAGAACTGTTACTTATGTCATGTTCTAACTTCAGCATTGAACAATTTTAAAATTTTCCTTCTCTCTTTTGCTTCTCTATTTCCTAAAAACACTCATATGATCAATTATCTATTTATTTGATAGTTCATCATTCAGCATTTCATGTTGCTATGTCAGAATTACCTTTCCCCCTAATTTTTCATTGTGTTGCTTTGAAATAGTCCAAATTGCCCCTGTGAATAGTATAAGAAGAGGAGTCTCACCTAATCTATTCAAATTAGAAAATGACGGGTTAAGTGGGAAAGCTGAAAAACCTTCTTGGCACTGTACGTCACAGGAACTTAGTCAACGTGTGCTTTTCTAGTTCCCACAATACTGATTGCATTTCATTCTCACTGCTCCCAGTACCAACGCATGGATGTACATTCTTTCCTGGAAAATAAATAACTCCCTCAAAACATTATCTCCTGCTAAGGATGATGATAATTTTCAAGGAACCAACTCGTTTTTTAACTGGTATTTTCTGTTACCTAGATCTAGCAATTCCCCTCGGTAACTTTAGTTTACAGATGAATACATAAAAGAGGGGGTTTTGATTTTCTGATAAAAATAAACATCTTAGAACATCTTTCCATATGTTTTAATCCTCCTTAAATTGCTACTATTAGTTCTTTGTATTGGCAGAAATACAGTTAAAGAGTATATTATAAAAAAAGAAATCTAGAGATAAACACTGGGGGAAAAATCCATTAATACATGATTGAGTTTAGTTTTCAAAGAAAGATTTTAACTGAATGTTTTATTCTTTTTGTTTATTTTTTTAAATAATAAAATGGAAAACTAGCTGTGTCAGGGATCCCCAATCAAACCACCTACAGGTTTGATGATTTGTTAGGAGGACTTATAGGATGCAGGAAGGATATTGTTGTATTTACAGCTGTGATTTATTACACTGAAAAGATACAAAGCAAAATAAGCAAAGGGAAAAAGAACAAAAAGCCAAAACAAAAACAAAACAAAAAACAAAAAAAAGGAAGGAGTAGATTTTGGAAGAAACCATGCTCAAACTTCCAGAAGTTCCCTCCCAGTGGAGTCACACAGGACAGATTTAATTGCTCCTGCAACCAATTATGACAACATGTATGAAATGTTATCTACCAGGGAAGCTTGACTGAGCCTAGAAGTTCACAGTTTTTACTTGGAGCTGACCATGTAATCAACCTTTGCCTAACATGTACCAAAATTCCAGACTCCCAGAAAGAAAGCACGTCTTCAGTATAAACCATATTGTTTGTACAAATGTCTAAGCACAACGAACTACTCTTGTTAATTAAGGAACATTTATTATCAGTCTAGGGAGGCTGTTTACCATTCAAGTTTTTAGATTCCAGCCTTTTTAGGGGTAATAGTCTCAGGCCTGCTATGTTAACTATTTTTTTGCACAAGAGTTACATTTAGTACCTTTCTAAATCTGTATAATCTTTTGACAACCACTATGCAACAGGTTTAGGTCTGAAGATAACTGAGAGCAATGTAGATTTTATATTCTCAGAAGTTAAGTAGAAATGAATCTATCCAGTGCCCCTTTGTCAAAAAAAAAAAAAAAAAAATAGTGCCATGATTTTCTCTCTAGACTTCTCAGAGATTGTACAATGATAAAAGTAAAATAAAGTATATGCATGGACACAGAAAAGGTGACTAGGGGACATATGGGGTGCATCACAAAGAATTTGATGTTGATTCTCATTATTAGGAAGTAAGGGGCAGAGTACTGCTACAAGTGATGTAGAAGAAACAGATGAGAGTTTGTGGGGATGATGCTGACATTCACTAATGAGGTGCTGGGCAGCCGGAGATACCGGGGCGGTAGTCACAAAGCACAGTGATTTATAAACAAAATAAAACAGCTCAAAACAAAGCTGTTTAAAAGATAAAACCAGGGAATTCTTGGGTTGTCAAGGAGGGTTTCAATATTGCAGAAGCCAATTTAAGAGTTTGTAGTGTATTCTTTCTGTTTCTTTGGGGGAACCACAGAAATGCATCTAAGATAAAAAACATTTTTGGGGCGCCTGGGTGGCTCAGTCGTTAAGCATCTGCCTTCGGCTCAGGTCATGATCACAGGGTCCTGGGATCGAGCCCCACATCGGGCTCCCTGCTCCACGGGAAGCCTGCTTCTCTCTCTCCCACTCCCCCTGCTTGTGTTCCCTCTCTCGCTGTGTCTCTCTCTGTCAAATAAATAAATAAAATCTTAGAAAAAAAATCATTAAAAAAACCCCATTTTTCACACACACACATATACACACCTAATTACAACAGACACAGTTAGGAAAAAATTAAATCAGATGCCCAGTGGAGATCAAAGAATACACTTTTGTCTGAAAATATTTACAAATGTCAGTAGCAACAGATGAGAAAGAAAAACAATACATGCACATCCCTGCTTTAAAACAAACAAAAAATCTGGCGTCTTTATTTCCTGGCTTTAGTTTAGCAACAGCATAAGGAAGGTACCACTTTTCGGCCAGTTCAGTGCAATCATTGTTTAATGCCTATTATTTTTTCGTAGGCTATTTGGGAAGCACTTAATCCTAGTTAGTTATTAAGAGCATGAATTTTGGAATCAGACCTTAGTTGAAAACTTAACCTTATTCAGGATGCTAGTGTTGTGATTATTGATGGACAGCACAACTTCTCTATGCCTCATTTTGATCATCTGTAAAATGAGAATTGTGCTGAAAATTAAATGAGATATTTATGGAAGCTGCTTTTGTGTGTGTGCCAGGTGCAAAGTATCTATTCAATAGATGGTTCATGTTTGTTGCTGTTGCTACATCATAGTATGAACTGTAGATACAGTCCCTACCCTTAAGGACTTTTTTATGGTGAAACAGACATGCAAATAAATTCTTGAAATGTTCAGTGTGCAGGGATAAAAGTTGATATGAGATGCATAATTGGGCAGCAGCTTAAGAACTTTGCCTTTCCAAAGATATTAACTTCCTCTCCAAAGTCTTTCCTAGGAGAAAAGGGAAGGCTGTGGAGAGGAAGTAAATTCACTGCAGCGTCTTAAAATTTACAAGTGAAAGTTCTATAGGTGAAGGAGGGAAAGGACATTCCAAGCAGACAGAATTCATGTGCAAATGTATGTTTGGGGAATTATAAACTGTTCATTATTTGTAGACTGTAAAATATGAAACTTAGAGGCAGGAAAAGAGACTTAAGTGTATGGTAGAACCAAACAAAAATGAACTAATAATTTCCCTGCTTAAAAAAAACAAAAACAAAAACAAAGGTGAATTATATATTGGAAGAATGTACAAATGACTGCAACAAATTCGCTTTTTTAAAAAATGAGGCATATTTAAATTAAATGTAGAAATGTTGCATGTTATAGTTCTATGTGTTTTGAAAAATGCATATACTAGTGTAATTCACACTCCGAACAAGATACAGAATAGAGATACAGAATATTTACAACATGCCATTCAGTTCCTTTGGCCCCCTTACAGTCACATGCTATATGTCACACCCCCTCAGGCTCAGATTTCTTTTACCATAGACTAGTTTTGCCCTGTTTAGAGTTGCATATAAATGAAATATGTAAGGCTTCTTTCATTCAGCAAAATGTTTTTGAGATTCTTCCTTGTCAGTGCCTACATCAATAATTTGAACCTTTTATGGGAATGCAAACTGGTGCAGCCACTGTAGAAAACATTATGGAGGTTCCTTAAAAAGTTAAAAATAGAACTCCCTATGATCAAGTAATCACTCTCCTGGGTATTTACATATATATAATTGTTATAATATAAATTATTATTAATTAAATTAATAAAATATATATAATTTGGTATTTACCAAAAATTATATAAAATATATATGATTCAAAGGGATATATGCACCCCCATGTTTATAGCAACATTATTTACAATAGCCAAATTATAGAAGCAGCCCAAGTGTCCATTGGTGGATGAATGGATAAAGAAGATGTGGTATATATATACAATGGAATATTATTTAGCCACAAAAAAGAATGATATCTTGCCATTTGCAACAACATGGATGGAGCTAGAGAGTATAATGGTAAGTGAAATAAGTCAGAGAAGGACAAATAACATATGATCTCCCTTATATGTGGAATTTAAGAGACAAAACAAACAAGCAAAGGAAAAAAAAAGAGAGAAACCAAGAAACAGACTCTTAACTATAGAGAACAAACTGATGGGTCCCAGAGGGGAGGTGGGTGGAGGGATGGGTGAAAGAGGTGATGGGAATTAAAGAGTACACTTATAATGGTGCGCACTGAGAAATGTATAGAGTTGTTGAATCACTATATTGTATACCTGAAACTAATATAACACTGTATGTTAACCTCAAATTTATCCATTCTCATGCTGGTGGACTTTTGAGTTGTTTCCAGTTTGGGGCTATAAGGATTAAAATGAATAAGGATATTTTTGTACAATTCTTTCTGTTGATATCTATGTTAATTTCTTTTGGATATATACTGAGTGGGATTATATGATCATAGATATGTATGTAATCTTATAAGAAGTTGCCAAATCTTTTTTCAAAGTGGTGGTACCATTTTATACTCCCACCAGCAATGTAAACAGAATTCCAAGTTGTTCCACATCATTGCCAGCATTTGGTGTGGTCATTCTTTTTAATTTTAGACATTTTAGTGGATGTTGAAATGGTATTCAGTTTCATAATGCTATTTGGTGTAATTTTTGATGTGTTTACTGTTTATTTGTTTATTTTCTTCTGTTAAGTGTCTGTTCAAAAAGGATTTTATCCACTGTTACTGTTTTTATTTGTTCTTTTATTATTGTGTTGAAGAAGATATATACTACTTATACAAGTCTTTTGTTAGATGTATGGGTTGTGAATATTCTCCCAATTATTGATGTGCCGATTCATATACTTATGTGTCTTTATGATCAATCTAATTTATTTTTTTTTATAGTATGATGTCCAAGAAATCTTTGCCTTCTCCAAGATTGCAAATACATTACATTATGTTTTCTTCAAGAAGTTTTCTGCTCCTGGGTTTTACAGTTATAAACCATTTCAAACTAATTTTTGTGCATAGTATAAAAAAGGAATTTAGGTTAACTTTTTAAAATATAGTTATCAGGATGCCTGGGTGGCTCAGTTGGTTAAGTGACTGCCTTCGGTTCAGGTCATGATCCTGGGGTTCTAGGATCGAGCCCCATGTCAGGCTCCCTGCTCACCGGGAGCCTGCTTCTCCCTTTCCTTCTCCCTGCTGCTCCCCCCTGCTTGTGCTCTCTCTCTGTCAAATAAATAAATAAAATCTTTAAAAAAATAAAATGTAGTTATCTAGTTGTTCCAGAACCTTTTATTGAAGACTTAGTTTTTCCCCTTGATTGCTCTGGAGGCTTTATAAAATATATATTAACCACATAAATGTGGATCTACTGTTTTATTGATTTATATATCTATCCTTCTTGGTTACTGTAATTTTATAGGAAATCTTGAAATCAAATACTGCTATTCTTCCAACTTTGTTATTTTCTTGAGATTGTTTTGTCTATTCTAGATTCTTTGCATTTCCATATAAATTTTAGAATCAGCTTGCCAATTTCTACAATAAAATCTTGGTAAGATTTTGATTGAGACCACATTGAATCTATTAATCTAGATTAATTTTGGGAGATTTGACAATGTAACGATATTTACTTTTCCAATATATGTATAAGTCATAGATATCCATTTATCTAAGACTTCTTTATTTTGTCTCAGAAATATTTCATAGTTTTCAGTGTAAAGTTTTCACTTTTTTGGTTAAATTTATCCTTATGTGTCTTATGATTTTTGATACTATTTCAAATGGCATTTTTTTTATTCCATTTTCAATTTTTTCATTGCTAGTAAATATGCATATACTTGATTTTTTACATTGATCATGCCTATAATCTGCCTAAATTTACTAGCCCTAATATTTCAATAATGGATTTTTTGTGATTTTTCTGTATACAGAATGTCTATGAATCATGTTGTCTGAGACAGTTTTCCTCTTCTTTTGTATTTGTTATGTCTTTTAGTTCTTTTTCTCACCTCATTCATTGACTGGGACTTCTAGCAGAATGCTGAGTAGGGGTGTGGAAAATGGACATTCTTCTCTTAATCAAAGTCTTAGAAGAAAAAACATTTGATATTAGCAATAGATTTATCTTTGGTTGAAGAAGTTCGCTTCTATTCCCAGTTTACCGAGAGATTTTATTTTTCATGAATAGGTGTTGAATTCTCTCAAATGTGTTTTTCTGTATGTATTTAAATGATCATATAATTATTTGCCTTTATTCTGTTAATTTACTGAATGATATTGTTTTCCAAATATTAAACAAACCTTGCATTCCTGAGATAAAGTTTATTTGGCTAAGGTGTATTACCCTTTTTCCATAGTGGTGAATGTGATTTGCTATTTTGTTAAAATTTTTTGCATGCATAAGTATGAAGGAAATTGGCCTATAATTTTCTTATCTTGTAATGACTTAGTGTGGTTTTGGTATTAAGATTATGTTGGCATCATAAGTGAGTCGGACAATGTTCCTTCTTTCTGTATTTTTGACAGATTTTCTATAAGATTAGTATGACTTTTTAAAATTTTTGATAGAATTCTCTAGTAGAGCCATCTAAAACTGAATTTTTATGTGTGTATAAAACATGATTATATTTTATTTAGGAATATTTTGTTTCTCTTCATAGATGAGATCTACTATGTCTTTTTTGTTGTTTTGGTGCTATTTTTGTCAAAATCTTAAATATAAGCTTACATTAGCAGGTCAAATGGATTGAGAGGCTTCTCCATATTTATTTGTTCTGGAATAATTTACATTATAGGAGAGTTTTATTTTATTTTATTTTTAAAGATTTATTTGACAGAGAGAGACACAGCTAGAGAGGGAACACAAGCAGGGGGAGTGGGAGAGGGAGAAGCAGGCTTCCTGCAGAGCAGGGAGCCCAATGCGGGACTCAATCCTAGAACCCTGGGATCATGACCTGAGCTGAAGGCAGATGCTTAACTGACTGAGCCACCCAGGTGCCCTTACATTATAGGAGAGTTTTAAAAGAATATTCTTCCATAAACATTTAAGAGAACTCACCCATTAAGCCACCTGAGCTTAAAATCTATTTGAAATTATTTGAAAATATTTTGGCTATTTCAATAATTAGCCTATTCAGATAATCTATCTTAATTTGGTCATATTTTTTTCACAAAGCCATTTTATTGAAATTTTTGAATTGCATAGACAGAATTATATATAATATTTTGTATTTAAAAAATTTCCAAATCTTTCATATTCTGACATAGATTCAGAGTCTGAGGATTATAGAATTTATAAAAATTACTGTCTAAATCTATAAATGATAAAGTTAAATCCATAGAAGATTTAATGAAGATAATTTTGAGAGATCCTTATTCATTCACTTTTGTATAGTTGTAGTTCTTTGATGAGTGTCTACCTTTTCATGGCAAAATTGTGTTATATTTTTCCAGAAATTTTAAATAATATTTTAATTAAAATTTTAAATTTTAAATTAAATAATATTTTCAAATTTATTTGGAACATTTGAAAATTGCCATATTTTATTTATCATGTTTCTTTTGTCTTGTATTATTTCCATCTTCACATAGATGAATGTCTCTAATATTTTCCTATCCTATTGTTTTTTTATCCAAAGAATTGTTCTCTTGGATTTCTCTCTCGATTCTGCAGTTTTGATTTTTTAGAGTATTGCTGTGTTTTATCAAAGCTATAATTCAATGGATAGTAAGATACATTATTAATTTACATACCACTAAGAAAGAAAACAAAACACTGCCAGGTGAGCTATGATATTGTACTTCTTTTATCACTAAATAAGATATTTTTATTTTATTTATATTTATTAGTGATAAATATTTTTATTTAAAAATAAAAAATGTTTATTTTATATTTACTGAAGGAGCTCTTTTGAGTTCTTTAGCTTTTTTTTTTTTTCCTATTTGAAGTATATAGGAAAATACAAGCAGAATACTTGGGCCAGGTTTTTACTGAGAACCTAATTCTTCTAAACATCTTTTTATTTTAGAGTCATTTTCATATATGTTTTTCAACCCAATATTGTGTTGTGTGGCACCAAGAATACTGATGATTCAACTTTACTTAAAGACCAATGTTTGGTACTTTTTATAGTGTGTGATATCTAGAATTAAATTATCTTAGCTTTTGTTTATTTTAGAATGTCTTGTTTACTTAATTTTGAAGGATATTTTCTCTGGATATTGAATTCTAGATTTATAAGATTTTTCTTTTAGCACTTTAAAAGTGTCATTTAATTGCCATCTAGTTTCCACAGCTTCTGTTGGGAAGGCAGACAACAATCATATTATTGTTTTCCTAAAAGTAAATACCTTTTTCTCTGGTTGCTTTTATCTTTATTTTGCTCTAGTGTAATTAAACTAGTTCTGTTTTCCTTGAATTTATCCTCGTTGGGGTTCACTCAGATTCTTGAATCTGTGAAGTTTTTTTCTTTCTTCAGAGTTGGAGAATTTGTAAAATTCTCAGCCATTATCTTTTCAAATATTGCCTCAGTCTCATTCTTTCAATATCCTCTTTTTTAACTATCATTAGGCCTTTGAAAATGTCTCACATTTCTTTGTGTTCACCTCCTTTCCCCACCCCTATGATTTAGTTTGGATATTTTGTATTGATTTTTCTTCAAATTTACTAATCCTATCTTCTTCTATGTCCAACCTACTGTTAATCCTGTATAATGAGCAGATATTGTATATTTTAGTCTTAAAATGTCCATCTGGGGGCACCTGGGTGGCTCAGTCCGTGAAACTTCCAACTCTTGATTTCAGTTCAGGTTATGAGATGGGGTTGTGGGGTCAAGTCCCACCTCAGGCTCATGCTCAGCAGGGAGTCTGCTTCTCTTCCTCTCCCTCTGCCCCTCCCCTAGCTCATGCTCGCACTCTCTCTCTCAAGTAAATAAATAAATCTTTAAAATAAAATAAAATGTCCACCTGATGCTTTATAGGCTCAAATTTTCTGTGGAAATAATGTATTTTTCATATATTTTGTTCATTTATTATTCATTTTCTAGATAATGGAGCTAACAAGTTCCTGTTTGTTAGCTCCATTATCTAGAAAATTTCTGGATCTATCACCAGTGGCTGTTTTAGTTGTTATCAATTGCCTTTTCTTGCCGCTATCATGCCTACCTAATTTTTGTTGTATAAACACTATAGATTTTATATTTTAGAGACTCTGGATTATTTTAGTCTTCTTTTAAGGGTGTCAAATTTTGTTCTGACAGTGGGTTAAATTATAGGCAGATCATTTTGATTCTGTCAAAGCTTGCTTTAGGTTCTCTTTGTAATTTGTAACCCATGCATTTTTTCCCCTTTCCTTTTCACTCTAATAATAAGGAAACTTCTCTCATGGCTTCATGTTTACTAAGAAACAGTATACATATATATTACTTTTGAACTATGCTCTATTTGGTTGTGTACTTTGTTTTCTTTAGCTGGCTGAATCCCCCTTCAGATCTATAGATGGATAATAGGTTAATGCATGTGGTTCATAGTGTTATGGAAAAAATCAGACCAGTGAGAAGCCAAGCAACACTCGGAGAAGTAGGAGAACTTGGGTTTATTTTATGCCAGTGGACCCAGATGAGATCACACTCGAAATTCTGAGCCTCCGGTAGCGGGGTTAAAGAGCTTTTATAGGGCAGTGCAAGGGGGCAGGTTCCAAGGGCTGTGCTGACTGCTGGTAGGTGGGTTTAAATTGGGGGGAGGGGTGGTGGTTGCTTTAGGCGGAACAGTGGTTAGGGCAGAGGTTAGGGCAGTGCAGGAAGCTCGTGGTAGGAAGCCTGTCTACAGAAGCAGAAGCGGCTGGTTATCTATTGCTCAAGCGGGGCTTCTGGTTATCTCTTAGTATTGCTAGTAACTTTCCATCTTCTGGGGCCTGCCAGCTTGGGCCTGCTCTGGGTAATTTTCCTTTTCAATAGAACAACTGTGGCTGTCTAGGAAGCTTTTATCTAATACGGCTTAACAGGCCAGAAATATGATTTTTTATCTCTATTTTTGGACTTTCTGAGACGTTGATCAGATGAAATAGACAGCAAAATACTATAATACTCACTCCACACTGATATTAGAACCTTTTTGTATGACCACTCTACTTACAGAAGTTTATCTGTTTGGATCTCCACTCCTAGAATGCAGTGCATTATCTCTAGTTCCCTTCATCTTCTACCCAGTATTTTCTGAGATGTGGAATCTCAAACTAGGTGTAGAAAGAGCTACTGATCTGAATGGGTTAGACAACTCTTTCTGTACCTAAAATATTTATGCCTGAAATGAACTACAGAGTTACCTCAACTTCCATCATTCTTATACCATTTTCACAATTTTTTTCCTTATCTAAATATTACCTATACTATTATTTGTCTAGTATTTTCCTTAAATGACCTTTAAATCAGCTCACTTTTTATTTTTCAATTTATTTAAAAAAAATTTTAAAGATTTTATTTACTTATTTGAGAGAGAGAGAGAGAGTGTGAGAGAGCACAAGCAGGAGGAGAGGCAGAGGGAAAGGGAGAAGCAGACTCCCCACTGAGCAGGGTCAGCTCACTTTAAAGAAAAAAAATCTGAACTTATCCTAAATAATGATAGTCAATATTTCTAAACATAGGTTAACTGCAAGACATAGTTATCAATATTGTTATTAGTTTTCAACATTTTAAATATGTTTTCATGGATATTTTAGTGAAAACTTAGCAGAGACTGAATAATATGTGCTAGCTAAATGAGATTTAGTATGTCCAAGCTTTAATTCTTCATTGACAAGGGAGACATAAGCAATTTTTGAAAGTTCCAACCTGCCAAGTTGGAACATTTGCCAAGCTAATTACCAAACATATGAAGAAGGAAAGGGGTAATGTGTACAGTGTTGATTATCTTTTTGTGGTAAAATGTGTATCAAAGTCCAGTTGAAGTACATATCTTAATGAATCTATAATAATTTATGAGGGATCTTATACCTGGCTTGTTGACATTATAAGACTGAAGGGAATGTAGTTATTATGAAATTTTACTTATGCAAATAATCATTATGTTAATTTTCAGCTTAACTTACCTTCCTTGTTCCATGAGCTTAACTCTATTTATAAACTGAAGAAAATAGCCACTCTAGGACAACCCTACCCCATCTCTCTTAATTGAGCTGAAATAAATAAATGGTGTTCTAGGACAAGGACAATAGTAGAAACTTTAGAAAGAGGAAGCCCTAAACCCGTGGTTTGTTTTTCCCTTAAAAAAAAAAAAGAAAAGAAAAGAAAAGAAAGGAAAAGGGAAGAAAAACACAAGAAAAACACAATTCTCTTTTAAAACAGGAAAATCACATATACGTAGCTAGTGACAGTGTCAATATGTATTATTGGCCTTATACCAAATTCAATGTCACAATAGCACTCTGCTCTCCCAGCTATACCTAGGGAAAAAAGTTATTGGGAGGAACAAATAAAGGGAAATTCAGTGGTTCTGGTTAAACCACTGGGAAGCACTTCAAGGGTTTCCTTTATTTTGCCATTTATTCAGGCACAATGGCTTTAGTATTTAAATGTGTTCCTTTTTATTGCTGAATCCATTGAGGCAGTGAACTGTATCTTTGTGGGGCTGCTAGTGTGGTGTAAATGCAGGATTGCTATCCTGGGAACCATAATTTAACCACCACATAGGTATCACCTAGCTGAAGGCATTTTGCCTCCATATTAGTATTCAGTGATATATTTAAATTATTTTCCAGCATCAAGAAATATGCTTCTTCTACTATGGGATTTTAGTTGAGTCTCAGGAATTGGAAATAAATACCAGGAATAAAGAAAGAAAGCAATCACTTGAGGCACTTTGGTGGTCAACAAGTTGACTTTCCTGCCTTTGCTATGTAGTAGGTAATAAATTTATAAGCTCTTCACCAATTACAAGTTTTTTTTTTTGTTTTTGAAATTGTGTCAACAGACTCTAAACTCAAAGAATAGTCATGTGTTTAAAGACTAGAAGTACAGAAGGAAAAAGATAATGATGAAGGATAATAAAAATGATAATAATGAAGAACATAGTAACTCAGAATATGTGGACTAAGTTAAAGCATCAACATTGTTGGAGAGTGATGGCTGGATCCTCCTGCTGAGATCAGTTTTACTTTGTCACATGGCTCGTGGCTTCAGAAGCTTTTGTGCTTTTGGATACAGCTGAGTTTTATTTTATTTATTTACCTCTTCATTCATTCATCCATTGTTAATATTTACTTGGTCTTTCAGACTGCTTTTAGACTTGCTTAATACTTGATTTTGATCCATGACATTTTCCCAGCTTGTTCAAATAAAGGATGGTCGTTGCTTAAGGCCTAAAAATTGAAGCATTTGATTAGAGTTTTATGGGGTTTTCTTTATATTTCTGGTTCTCTTACCATGTTATCTCTGTGCCCTTCTAAACCATGGTCTAATTTGCTTTAACCAAGTTTTTCAGAATCTATTTCTGGCCAGGTAATTTGATCTTAAATGTTTAATATTAAAATGTACTAGCCTGCAATCAAATAGTTGCCTCAACAGAAGGTGAGTAGGATTCTTTGATCTTACTGTATCTGTGACTAATGTCTCATGTGAGAACCAGCTTGTTATAACTCCAGTAGGGGGAAAGGTTAGGAATGTGATCCCAATATAGGGAATAAATAGAAGTGCTTTTTATGTAGTTGCAAAAATATTACTATACTGACACATCAACAGAGCAGATGTCATGAGCCTGTTTAATAGACATCGATATAATAGCTCAAGTTCAAAGGATGTTACAATACAAATGTTAAAAATACTGACAAACATTTAAAACATGTAGTGTATACTAGAATATAAAGAATATGGACTCTACCACTCATAGTTTTTTTTAACGTATCTGAATCTATTTCCTCTTCTTTAAAATGTAAATAATAATTTCAAGTTATACTACAAAGCTGTAGTAATCAAACCATTATGGTACTGGCACAAATATAGACACATAGATCAATAAAGCAGGAGAGAAACAACCCCATAATTATATGGTCAATCAATCTTCAAGAAAAGAAGCAAGGATATGCAATGGGAAAAAGACCGTTTCTTCAACAAATGGTGTTGGGAAAACTGGACTGCTACATACAAAAGAATGAAACTTACACCATACACAAAAATAAACTCAAAATGGATTAAAGGTCTAAATGTGACACCAGAAGCCATAAAAATCCTAGAAGTGAGCACAGGCAGTGATTTCTCTGATATTGGCCATAGCAACATTTTTCTAGATATGTCTCCTGAGGCAAGGGAAGCAAAAGCAAAAATAAACTTTTTGGACTTCATTAAAATAAAAACGTCTGCAAAGTGAAGGAAACAATCAACAAAACTAAAAGACAACTTACTGAGTGGGAGAAGATATTTGCAAATGACATATATGATAAAAGGTTAATATTCAAAACATATAAAGAGCTTATACAACTTAATACCCAAAACCCAAATAATCCAATTAAAAATGGGCAGAAGACATGAATAGACATTTCCCCAAAGGAGACATACAGATGGCCAACAGAGACACGAAAAGACGGTCAACATCACTGATCATCCGAGAAATACAGATCAAAACTGCAATGAGAGATTAGCTCACACCAGTCAGAATGGCTAAAATAAAAAACAGAAGAAATAACAAATGTTGGTGAGGATGTGGAGAAAACGGAACCCTCATGCACTGTTGGTGGGAACTCAAACTGGTGCAGTCACTATGTAGTTGCAAAATATTTGCAGTATGGAGGTTACTCAAAAAATGAAGACCCTACAATCCAGTGATCTCACTACTGAATATTTACCCAAAGAATACAAAAAACACTAATTCAAAAGGATATATGCACCCTTATGTTTATAGCAGCATTATTTACAATAGCCGAAATTATGGAAGCAGCTGAAGTGATAGCCCATTGATAGATGAACGGATAAAGAAGATGTGATATACATATACAATATAATATTATTCAGCCATACAAAAGAATTTAATCTTGCTGTCTGCCACAACAGCATGGATGTATCTAGAGAGTATAATGCTAAACAAAATAAGCCAGTCAGAGAAGGACAAATACCATATGATTTCACTCATATGTGGAACTTAAGAAACAAAACAAATGAGCAAAGGAAAAAGAGAGGCAAACCAAGAAACAGACTCTTGACTATAGAGAATAAGCTGAGGGTTAGCAGAGGGGAGGTAAGGTGGGGGAATGGGTGCAATAGGTAATGGGGCTTTAAAAGTGCACTTATGATGAGCATTGAGTAATGTATAGAATTGTTGAATTACTATATAAAAATAATAAAATAAAATGTAAATAATAATTACCTACCTCAGAGTGGCTACTAAAGTAGATAAAACCCATACACAGAGAAATCACAATTCTTGATATATAACAGATACTGGAAAATCAGGTGATTGTTATTTTGACAAGTTTATTTTGGGCTAAAAATTGCTGTCAGCCAATTTCATGGTAGGATTTTCCAAGTATAAAAATACAATATTGCTGGATTGCCATTTAGTATATAAAACTGTTAAGTTATAACCCCAACTCATATCAGCTCTATCATTAACTAGCTGTTGAATTTTGGTGAGTTCCTGACTTAGTTTCCATATTTATAAAATGAAGTAATTTCTGTACATATTTACTAAGATTCCTTTGTTTTTCGTATTCTGTTGTTCAATGAAAAGCAATAGTTGAAAACTTTTCAATATTCCTATTCAATAAAGAAATTACCTGTATAGAATGGCTGTTAGGCAAACTCCTGCCCAGAATTGGGAGACAAGGCAATCTTTAGAAATTTGTTACTATATGTTGGCTAATTGAATTTAAATAAAAAATAAAAAAAAAATTTTGTTCAAAATACTATAATTACTCCTGATGCTATCTTTCATAACTTTGCCTAATACTACTGCAGGATAGATTTTGATATTTCAAAGGGGTGATTGACTTCTGATGTTTTGGCATTGATAACCTTAAATCATTTATATATGTTTGTGTGCCAGAATTCAAAGCAAAAAGAAAAAAGAGCAGAAAATGTTGGGTATCTGAACAGGGTGGGATTTAGATAGGAGTATTTGGCTTATTCTATATCCTTGCTACTCAAAGTATGGTTCATGGACTTCCTGTATTAGTATCACTTGGGACTTGTTAATAATGAGAATTTCGGGCCCCCCAGGACCTAAAGAATCAGAATCTACATTTTAATAATATCTGCAGGAGATTCTTATGCACATTAAAACTTGAGGAAACACTGTTATGGAATACTTAAAATTATGTTTTATATGAATTATTGATATTGGGACATACATTTAAAATAATGAAATAGGAGGAATATTAATAGACACCATGATGATAGTTGTTCTTGTAAATAATTGTTGATTTCAAGTACCCTTTTTAACCTCAAGACCAGACCAAACGTAAATTAACCTTTTTCAGAAAAAGATAATTCCTTTGCAAACGAAATATTAAAAGAGGTTATATATAATTATTTTTCAGAAACTGAGATATTTTAAATCAGCATTTGGTATACTGAAGCTACTCAGGCAACTGGTGAAATAAATTCAGGAGGTAAATGTGTCATCATAGCTTATAATTTGTAAGTGTAATGTTACCAGTCTTTTAAAATTATTTTACAAAATAGTCCTAAAGAAGTATTGTTTTTCATTGCTATCGTGTGCCATCTTCCCAGTGAAATCTTATGTATTTTGCAGTTGTACAAATTAAACACGTACAAGTTTATAATGGATGAGTGTAATACTTAAAGCCCACTCATGTAGAATTAAGCATTGGAAAGATAGTCTTTTTCACAGAGTATTGCTTACTCTGGCAAGAAAATATTGATTGTAATAAGGTTCATTCAGTCCCAATATTTTTATAAAAATACCTGGTATCTATAAAAATGTAAGTAATTAATTCATTAGCTTATTCAATAATAATTATTGCATCTAATAAGTGTCAGGCATATACTAAGTGCTGGGAAGAGAGTAGTGAACAAAAGTTACTCAGTCCTCTGCCCTCTTAGTATTTCCAGCATATTTATTGGGGGAGATGTACATTAATTAAACACTAAATGAATTTATAATTATAAACTGTAATAAGAATTTGTAAGTGCTGTGAGTCTGGGAAGGCTTCCTGGCAGAAGCAGCATTGGGAATGAGATGGTAAGGATGAGTAGGAAATCACTAGAATAGGATTATAGGAGGTGGGGTGTGGGAAGGGAATTCTGAGTTGAGAGATCAGCATGAACAGAGCCCTGAAAAGAGGGAGGGACTGCATGTTTAGGAAACTGGAAAGCCTTCATGGTTGGAACACAAATAGTAAAGAGGTGGCCTGAGATGGAGGTGGAGGGATGGTTAGGCAGAAGCCAAATCATGGCCTTAGGAGAGAAGATCTTAGGAGGTTTAGGATGTAAGGATTTGGGTCCCTGTTTAGAATTCTTTGAAGTGAAACCATTTATGGGTTTTAAAGAGAAGGACATGAGACAAAGAGGATTTTTAATTATGTATTTATTTTAAAGTTGTACTGACTGTGGAGTGGAGAGTGCATTGGCTAGGAGATTAGAAAGGTGAAAAGTTCCAGGAGGACCAGTTAGAGCATGGTGACAGTAGCCCAGGCAATAATGGATTCAGGTGGTAGTGGTGGTGAAGATAAAAGTGAATGGATCCAGCGATATAAATGCCTTGATGAGCTCTTGGAGGGAGAAGGAGGACCTCCAGTGATAAGCTGGTTGTGAAGGGATCAAGTTTGGGTGGCATGGTCAGGAGTTTGGTTTTGAAGATGAAGATGTTCTTTGGTTCAAATTCTATTAGTACAATAAGATTATTTGACTAGAGGAGCGATCATATTACCTAACATGAGAATAACATATATTTTATTGTACATTACTTATGACATCACAAAATATATAAACTCCATAGTGGTTCTTTGATATTAAACAAGTTCCTCTGCACCAAGGATGCAAAGAAATTAACATGTTCCGGATGACACTGTGCCTCTTCTTCCATTGCCTGATAGTCCTCTTTTGTGTCTCATACTGCTCTTGCCCACATGTTCTTTGCTGGGATATTGCTTTTTTGTACCTGAGCACTTTTAAGTTAATATCTGCTAATCTAATAACTTTAAGAACCAATTTTTTAACAATATAGGAGCAATGTAACACAGCAATTAAACCCTTAGGATTCAGATGCACCAATGTCCTAAGCCCAGCTCCATCACATACTAGTTCTGTGTTCATGTAGAACAGTTTGCTCCTCTGAGCCTCAGTTTGCTTCTGCCAAAAGCAGACAGTAATTATTTAATAGGGTGCTTTGTACATTATAAGTAAGCTATTAACATTTGATTTTATTGCTGTTATATTATTGGTATTTTTTATTCTCTGCTTCTGTTCTGTATACTCTGCAAAATATTGGTCACAGATGGTTTTATAGTTAATTCAGAAACAATATTTTGTTTATAAGCCTACTTTATTTTTAACTTGAGTATTTCCAGCTTGTAGGGTCATGGAGGTGGAAATAGAGAATATTTATTTATTTATTTATTTTAGGTAGAGACACCACCTAATTGAGGAACAATGCTTAATAAAGAGTCACCGGGGGGGGGGGGCACCTGGGTGGCTCAATCTGTTAAGTGTCTGCCTTGGGCTCAGGTCATGATCCCAGGGTCCTGGAATTGAGCCATGCATCGGGCTCCCGGCTTAGCAGGGAGTCTGCTTCTCCCTCTCCCTCTCCCCCACCCCTCTCTTTCAAATAAATAAAAAAATAAAATCTTTAAAAAAAAAAGAGTCACCAGGTATGACTTGGCAATTGCTGTGTATCAATTTTAGTACCTTTTTCTCTTCCCTTTCCCAGCAGCAAGTACCAGCAAGCTAACATTCAGCATCCTGCCCCTACCAGAGCACAGATTATTTAAATATGTAGATACCTTCAACTGATAGACAATAGCTTTTACCCTGCTGCCCCTTGCTCCTAAGTGCTCCTGCCCATGCTAACGTGCTGGTGCTCAGGCCCTCCTGCTTGCCAAATATTTTGAATAACACCGCCTCTGCTCCCATCCCTCATTACCATTTACTATTTCCTGTACAATATTGGTCTGTATGGATACAGAACTTATTCCACTCCACTATAATATCAAGAACACACAAGAATCAGTATCTTCTGTTCTTCCCCTAGTTATGATAAAATTAAAACCTGGTTAAAGGATTGTATATTTACATTGATTTAGCAGGAGGAATAGTAAATTTTTAGGAATTCAGATGCCTTTAATCTATAAATATTGACTTTAGTTTTTTTCATAAGAACAAGGTTTTAGTAAGCATATAAATACAGTGAAAGATGTTTTACTTATAAAATGGTAGAAAAATATATTTTTTTAAGGTTTTATTTATTTGACAGAGAGAAAGACAGCCAGAGAGGGAACACAAGCAGGGGAAGTGGGAGAGGGAAAAGCAGGCCTCCCGTGGAGCAGGGAGTCTGACGTGGGGCTCGATCCCAGGACTCTGGGATCACGACCTAAGCCGAAGGCAGACACTTAACGACTGAGCCACCCAGGCGCCCCAGAAAAATATTTTTTTCACATACTTGTAACAATTGACACCTTATTATTTATAAAATATCCCACTGAGCTAAAAATGTGCTTATCACCTGATTCCTACCTACTTGATAAAGTACTTAAAATTTTTTTAAGTCATAGCCTAGCTTTAGCAGTACCCATCTGCAATTATCCTGGATCTCCAAACTTCCCTATCTTTAAAATAGCTGTGTAATCTAGGTTCACACCAAATTGACCGACACCTCCTTACAATCAGGTGCAAGAAAGTCAAGTTTTGTTTTTTTATATATAGGTGAGTGTGAAAGACTGACCCAGGTTAATTATTTGAGCTCATTCTTTCTGTGATTGCTAGTGTGGTTCTTCAAATGTAATATTTGTGTTTTTCGTTATTTTTTTTGTTAACCTGTAATGTTCTCGCTGCATAATGTTATATCTGTATTTTATGACCCATGATTTCTAGCTAGTTCATTTAGCTCTGTTTCCCTGAGGCTGACAGTAGGAGGAGTTAATATCCTCAGCTTTCTAAC
Organism: Mirounga leonina; assembly: GCF_011800145.1. Lineage (NCBI taxonomy): Eukaryota > Metazoa > Chordata > Mammalia > Carnivora > Phocidae > Mirounga > Mirounga leonina. The sequence continues at coordinate 2,571,585 of NW_023270232.1, read as the reverse complement.
AGCAGACATTGAAATGGATCATGCTCGTCTCTTACTTACTGGCTCTCTAAGCCACACTGCAAGAAATATTACAGGCAACAGATAGTTTCATTTTCAATTTAGACACCCATTATTTGATGTTTACAGGCCATTCCTAATTCTGAGTCTGGAATTTATGTTTTTTTCTGGCGATTATCATCACAGCAATCTCCTGCAACTCAGCTGTGCTTCATTGGGATCTCTGCGCTGCTTTATCAGTCTTCCAGGACATCTGGAACTGATATATAGCACCACGTCCAAATCACCCCTGCTCAGAGAGACTTGGTTTATGGTTCCCCAGATATCCGTCTCTTCTGCGGGGTAGGCCAGTTTGCACAGCCTCAGAGAAGGGGAAAGTTGACCCTTGGGAAAGAGAGCAGTGGTCTTTAAACAAATAAAAAACCAACGTTTAAGACTCTGAACACTTTTTGACCAAAATTAGATGATATCACTAATTAAATTAAATTTACCGAGTCTTTTTCAGTGCCAGATAAGAATGAAGCAAAGGTGTTACCTGGTTTGCCTTGTAGACTTAAGACAGGAGTCACGTATCAGTCTCCTGAAGGGATGGTAAAATCATGGCAGCAATTGCTTCGGAATCATGGCCACATTTCAAATGGTTATTTTATAGTTTCCCTTTTGAATATACAGTATTTGGTTTTGCCTTTAAGATACATGGATGTTTTCTAGGCTCTGTTCGATAGCATTAATTAAAGCTTACTGAAAGACCTTAGACATCTCTGTGTATTAGTCTGTAGAAGAATCACGCACTAAACTCGCAGTTTTGAAAGGATGTGGTAGCACATGCATCGATGACAAGTGCGTAGGCCAAATGATGTTTCATTTTAAATCTTGCTGATTGTATTGAAAATGAGAACATCTTTTGGCCACCAATGCCTGCCTACTTTTGTGCTTTTGTTGTGGCCTGTCACTTGCCTCTCGTCCATTCCAGGAGGGATTAGAACTAACAAAACTAGACAAGGAGACTGGGTTTGGTCATAAAAGGGCTTCCTATTCCTTCTTCCCTAAATTTAAGATGATTCAGTACCTCCCTGAGAATTCACATTCTGCCATGGAGGGACTGACAAGACAGAGAGGAAAAGAGAGAGAAACCCACAGAGGGGGCTCTGAGTGAGTCCTCCCCAACTTCTGTCCAACCTCATTCACCAGGGAAGGTGCTCCTCCTTAAAGGACCAACCAACTCAAAATATTCCTCCACTAATATTTTCTCCTTGAGGATTGAAATAAAAATGTTCTTTCTTGTAGGGAGATACAACCAGAACGCAGTGAGTACCCCCAGTAGTAACAGTTGGTAGATGGATATCAGATTGGGAAGAGTAACCCCATTTTATAGAAGAGGAAACTGAGACCCCATAGACACTATGTGATTTGCGCAAGTTTGTACATCTAGTAATTGGAAAAGTTAAGACTTAAACCCTTCCTTCTGACTCACTAAGTAGAGATTTTTTTCCTCTACATCAGTGAATAGAAAAAAAAAGAAACTTAGAAAGATGTATTTGGAATTAGTCTTAGAACTATCAATTTGAATAGAGAAGGATTTTCTTGGAAGTTGCATTGTGAATTTTAAATTTGCATCATTCTGTTAGTAGGGTTCTAGGTGAGTGTGGGACTCTAAAGTTGGACTCACTGCTCTTAGGTCTTCTTTTTGTGATGCCTTCCTTTCCCTGTGACTGACTTAAACACCATTCTGATGCCTGCTCTCTGAAAATGGTCAATATTTTGTGTATTTCTTTTTTTTTTTTAACTTTATTTATTTAAGAGAGAGAGAGAGAGAGAGCACGAGAGGGGGAGGGTCAGAGGGAGAAGCAGACTCCCTGCTGAGCAGGGAGCCCGATGTGGGACTTGATCCTGGGACTCCGGGATCATGACCTGAGCTGAAGACAGTCGCTTAACCAACTGAGCCACCCAGGCACCCTATTTTGTGTATTTCTTAACAAAGCCCCTTCTTCCTACTATTCTTTCCCAATAACATATCCAACATGTGGATATGTCCAACGCAGCTTTTGGGGTTCAAAACTAAAATAACTACGATGTTCAAAAAACAAGTAAAATAAAGTGATTATATTTTTTTTCTCTCACTATTACTTTAATTTTTTTCTTTTTTTTTAATTGGAATATAGTTGACATGCAATGTTATATTGGTTTCAGGTATGCCTCATAGTGATTCAGCAAGTCTAAGCATTATGCTGTGCTTACCACAAGTGTGTCAACCTCTGTCAGCATACAAAGTTATTACAATACCATTGACTCTATTCCCTATGCTGTACCTTTAATCCCTCTGACTTACTCATTCCATAACTGGAAGCCTGTTCCTCCCACTCTCCTTCACTCATTTTGCCCATCCCACTGCAGACCTCCCCTCTGGCAACCATCAGTTTGTTTTCTGTATTCATGGATCTGCTTCTGCTTTTTATTTGTTTGTTCATTTTTTTTTTTTTTAGATTCCACATATGAGTAAAATTATTTAATATTTATATTTATCTGTTTGACTTACTTCACTTAGCATAATACCCTCTAGGTCCATCCATGTTGTCACAAATGGCAAGATGGCATCCTTTTTTATGGCTGAGTAGTATTCCATTATATGTATATGTATATACACACACACACCATATATACATATACATATATATGTACACACACACACACCATATTTTCTTTCTGTATGTATATACATGTATATACACATACTTGTATATGTATGTATATGTATACACACACTATACACACACACACACACACACCGTATCTTCTTTATCCATTCATCTATGGATGGAAACTTGGGTTGTATCCATATTTTGGCTATTGTAAAAAATGCTTCAGTAAACATAGGGGTGCATATGTCTTTTCAAATTAGTGTTTTCATTTTCTTTGGGCAAATATCCAATGGTGGAATTAATGGATCATATGGTATTTCTATTTTTAATTTTTTGACGACCCTCCATACTGTTTTCCACATTGGCTATGCCAATTTACATTCCCACCAACAATGCATGAGGGTTTCTTTTTTCTCCACATCCTTGCCAACACTTGTTATTTCTTGTCTTTTTGGTTCTAGCCATTCTGACTTGTGTGAAGTGATATCTTATTGTGATTTTGATTTGCACTTCCCTGATGATTAGTGATGTTGAGCATCTTTTTATATGTCTGTTTGACATTTATGTGTCTTCTTTGGAAAAAAAGGTATCTATTCAGGTCCTCTGCTCATTTTTAATTTTGATTATTTGTGATATTTGTGTTTGAGTTGTATAAGTTCTTCATATATTTTGGGTATCAACTCCTTATTGGATATATCACTTGCAAATATTTTCTCCCATTCAGTAGGTTGCCTTTTCATTTTGTTGATGGTTTCCTTTGCTGTGTAAAAGCTTTTAAATTTGGTGTAGTCCCACTATCCCTTTAATTTTGTACAGTGGGGTAAATTCTTCCCTTAACCCTGGGTGAAAAATCAAGAAATCTCAAAGTTGTTCTGGTTATCTTAGGTCTTTTGTGTCACTTCTTTTCTTCTAATTAGTAGTTAAAATGTAGTTGTCAAAACTCGTGTATCTTGATTTAAATTGGGCCCAAATTTCCCACAGTTTGGGCCAATTGCAGGTAGGAAATAAGTAACTGGGAAAGAGAAGTTATTGGCTTTTTCTTTTTTTCTCCCTTTTCTGGCATGAAGCAAGGGGAAAGAGGAGAGGAAAGGGGAATAGGAAAGTTATTGCTGGCTCTCTGGGTATTGAAAGCTGACTTTTCCCCTAGACTTGCTGTGTGAGTTAGGGTCCCAGCAAGAGAAAACATGGTATACCAAGTTGGTAAATTGAGGAATATGTATTAAAAGGCTTATTTACATAGGTGTGGACAAGGTTTGGGGAATCAACAAGGGATGGAGCATAGAAACTGCAGGGAGCCCACCCATATCCAGGCCTGAAGGAACAAGTGAGGGAGTGGTCCTGAACCCTGAGAGGGTGTCTGCTTTATGAAGAAGGCTGCCTGACAAGAGCTGTGGTCTTCAAAAGAGGAACTTAGTCAACTTAATAGCAACCCCTCACAGTAGCAATGGGAAAACAAATACCTTGACCTTACCCTCCTCCCATCGTCTTATACTCTAAATGTCCAAACCACTTAAGATCAGGGAACAAGGGAGCATTTGTATGAAATGGGGTGGTGAGTGGATCTGGAGGGGCAAATGGAAAAACCAGGCACAGGCGATTTCATGAGTTCCTTGGAGGTCCAGATTTTACCTGAAATTCCCTTGATATAAGAGTGGTAGCTTCTCCCACAGCTGATAGCTTATCCTCAAAATCTAGCAGTTTTTATAACTCCTCTTTATTTACTAATCTAGGCAATGATCTTGGGCAAAATCCAAGATGACCCAGACCAGTTATCTTTTGCATGAGGCTCATATCTGGAGCATGACAAATGTTCAGACATTGGAATTCAGTCACCTCTTCTATTTATTCACCAGCAACTAGCCAGCCACCTCTCTATAGGTAGATTTCTCCAGATAGAGTTTACACTTGCCCATTGAATCTCAGCTGCCAGGGGCTCATAACATACTTTCTAAATGGTCCCATTGAAGTCTCTTTTATCATCCTCTTATCAAGGATATAGGGAGGAGGATGGGGATCCTGGATTAGCTTTGTTCATATAAATTCTTTCCATAAAATCTTACGCAGTCTCCACACATTTCGGCCTTTGTATCTTCGTTATAGATTTGAGGTTTCAGAGTCATATAACTTGGCTTTTAATTATTTCTTTTGAAAATCATTATCTTGGTCTGGCACATGAGTGTGAAATTCCCTTATGTGCATCTTGGTGCTTTAATTAAAGCTAAATATTTTAAATAAAAAGAGAAATGGAAATTTTCATATATTGGGTAGGGTCTGGAAGTGGGAGTATGGGGAGGAAGATAATATTTTCAAGTAGGAATCATTGGTTCTTCTCAAGTTACACCATATAGATCAATATTTATTTTGACTGCTTGTAAGTTAGATCCTGTTTACGATATTTTTTTCTGTTAAAGATGTAGGCACAAATCAAGTTTTATAACAAAAATATTTTCTTTTTTTTTTTTTTGAAGATTTTATTTATTCACCTGAGACACAGAGAGAGAGAGCATGAGCAGGGAGAGAGGCAGAGGGAGAGGGAGAAGCAGGCTCCCTGCTGAGCCAGGAGCCTGATGTGGGACTCCATCCCAGAACCCTGGGATCATGATCTGAGCTGAAGGCAGATGCTTAACCATCTGAGCCACCCAGGCACCCCAACAAAAATATTTTCAATAGGCTAAGAAGACTTGCTCTATTTGCAAATAAATTTTAATTTTAAAGAAAATTTTTACCTGCTAATGTATTTTGAAGGAAATTTTTTTTCATATGCCAAGTTTCTTTAAGGTGCAACCTATCTCTTTTTTTTTAATGTTTTAAGTTTTTATTTAAATTATGGTTAGTTAACATATAGTGTAATATTAGTTTCAGGAGTAGAATTTAGTGATTCATCACTTACATATAACAACCAGTGCTCATCACAACAAGTGCCCTCCTTAATGCCCATCACCCAATTACCCCAGCCCCCCACCAAACTCCCCTCCAGCCACCCTCAGTTTGTTCTCGATAATTAAGAGTCTATTTTATGGTTTGCCTCCCTCTCTTTTCCTTTCTTTCCCCTATGTTCATCTGTTTTGTTTCTTAGATTTCACATATGAGTGAAATAACATGGTATTTGTCTTTCTCTGACTGATTTATTTCTCTTAGCATCCATCCCCTGTTGTTAAAGTGTAACCTATCTGTATTTAACTTTTCTCCATGCCACAGAATCTGAGACTCTTTGAATTATGAATCTTGAAAGTGCTAATTGAAGATAGCAATGATAGAAAGTGTTTATTTTAAACATTAAGAATAAATCTGTTGTATTTTTATTTTATAGTGTTGAAAAGAAACATGTCTGCAAGGCAGTTAATGGTGAAAGTGAAAACCATAATCAGAACAGTGGAAATCTATCTGGTCTATATTTCATATGTATGGGCCATAGAAAAACTTTGTTAGATATTCTGTAATAAACCTTATAAAGCTCACTGTTGGCTGAAATTTGACATAGGGAGTATAATTAAACTGTGAAAACCTGACTCAGGAAATAAAAAAAGAATAAGAATTATACTTAAGAAAGTGGAGAAATGACAAGAAAAATTTTAATGAGATCAGTGTTGTTCTAATACTCTACCTCCCAAAGCATTGTAGAGACAGAAAAATTGCTAGAGAATAGTGGTTCCTTTTAAAAGATGGAAAATAATTTGTCTGGACTATGTGTAATAATGCCATGTCATTACTTGTTAGACTCTGGTAGTGGCTTCTAATATGATAAAAAAAGATCTTTGCCATAAGAAGTCAAGGTCTAATTGACAACATAAAATACCACATTCTGCTTTCTCACAGATATTCTTATATTAGTATCCATGGCTATTTTCTTTATTGGTAGGCAGGTTCCTGAAGCTGGCTGCTGGGTCAAGCATCACAAAATTAAAAAGATTTCTAGAATGAGCTAGATCTCTTTCTGAAATATGTTAACAACCTCTGACAATGACTCAGTAAAAGGATTTTGGAAAATGAAATGTCAGTAAAGACATGATGCACAACTTAACCATTAATTGAAATCAGAGGACTTGTGAACTTGGGCCTAGCTATCTATAGTTTGTCTACATTGACTGTTCTGAAAACTATACTATTTTCAAGGACTCAGTACTATGTAACATGATCTGTAGAATTTTTCTGATAACCAGAGTAAATCCTCCTTAAATAGATCAATATCATGTTTCATATGTTCGTTCATTCACTTATCAGTTCAATCATTTTTTAAACAATTATTCAAATAAAAAAATACTGAGCCTCTATTATGGCCAAGCACTGCTGGAAATTTAGCACTGAATAAAATAATTTCTGCTCTAGACCCCTAGCAATTTTACATACAAGTATTTTTATTGCTAATAATAAAGAAAATGTATTAAATGTCAGTTATAAGGCAGTGACTGCCTTGCATGCTTTCTGTACATTTATTTTATTTAATTCACACGACCCCTAAAGCGGACATTGCCATCTTCATCCTATAGATGAGGAAGCTGAAGCTTACCTTTCATAACTGGCATGTGGTCACTTTGTTAGTCTTGGAACTAAGATTTGAAGACTATCTGATTCTACTACTACACTACTTTTAATGGCAATTTAACACAAATGTTATTTTAAATGCAATGCTATTGATATAAAATGTTCTGAACAAGCTGAGAAAATAAGTCCAGTTTCAAAAGCACAGATATTATTTATTTTTTATAAAGATTTTCTTTTTATTTGAGAGAGAGAGAGAGCGAGAGAGAGAGAGAAAATGAGTGGGGGGGGGGAGAGGGGCAGAGGGAGAGGGAGAAGCAGGCTCCCTGCTGAGCAGGGAGCATATCCCAGAACACTGAGATCAGGGACCTGAGCGGAAGGCAGACACTAAACCCACTGAGTTACCCAAGCAGCCCAAGCGCATATATTATTTAATCTGTTTATATGCCAATACCATAACTGACTGATTTAGTCAGTTTTGATGGTAATTAGGCAGACTTCTTCTTTCTTTGTTTTAAACCATTAATCCCCAAAGCTATGATTTATGCAAACAGAAACAACAAAGAATGTACACACTCACACACACACACAGAAAAAACCTGTGAAACTGACAGGTTTTCTATTACTTTGTTCTGTCAAAGATGTTATAAAAATTAAAAAAATTGTACCATTAAATAAAGCCATCATTTTATAAAAGAAATAACAAAAACTTTAACATAAAAAAATGGAAATACCCTCAGATTAAAAGATAGCTCTTACGGTTAAATAACTCAATTATCTGTATTGCATTTTTACCTCATGAGTCCTGAGATGAGTATTTAGAAACCACTAATGTACACAGTATTTTGGATCCTGCCCTGAACCTAAGTAAAACCTTCAATTTTGAATATATTCCCTTCATTTAACAATAATCATAGCATGATTTATAGGAACAGTCACTGACCTAGGAGCTGGCAAGATCTGTAGCCCATTAGAATAGGGGTCACAGCAAGTTTAGTTTAATGCTGAATCACTGAAATTAATAAACTCCATCTTTTCAGTTTCTCCCTATTTAAGAACAGGGTCGGTTCCGGTGTTTGCTGGGCTTGAATGGAGGACAAGAAACTCTAGCAGGAAGAGAGGGGAAATTGGAGGCAGGGATAGAGGCATGTTATCCCAAAGTAAATCGCTTGAGGTGGATAGAGCCAGAGCCAGTGGGAAATAAAGTCTGAGGTTTCTCCTGACTCTTCAGTCTCCTGCAAAGTTACATATTGGTCATGGGGATGGATCTTTGCATCTGCACTTGGACATACGTATGACTGATTTTCCATGGCAAGATCTTTAAAAGAGAAGCGCATGGTTTATATCCATCCCTGAGATTTAAGATTGGTTAGTAGCATTCCTAGTAAAACAATTTGAATTTTATTGTAGTGCAAACCCACAAATATTTCTTTCATGTTTGGTGTGTGTCTGTTGAAATCCTGCAGTCTGGCATAAGCATCTCTGGTTTGAGGACACATGCGACCGGAGGAAGTGTCGTGTCCTCAGTACTTGACTAGACACGTACTAGAGTGTACATCCACAGAGAACTCTAGCACAACATGCTCTTAGAGCTGGGGGCGGGAGACTCTGGAGATCATTTAGTGCAATGGCCTCCATTTACAGATGCAGAACTAAGGCCAAGAGAGGTGATTCAGTTTAGTTAGGGTCACCCAAGGAGTTTATTTCAGATCTTCTGGTTTCTGATCCACAGATTAGATTTCATCCTCATACCAAGTTTATGTTGTACCTTCTTATAGAGAGTAACAACAATAATCTGTGAATAAAAACACCGATTGAATAGAATACCTAACAGCTAATAGGTTGAACATTAATTACTTTTGTTAAAATATAAATACTAATTTTATTAATAAAACTGAACATTACTTACTATCAATAAAGTGTAGTAGCCACTTTTCCATTTATTTATTTTATCTGCAGCCATTTGCTGAGTGCTGAACACTGGTAGACACTAAGATTACAAAGAGAAGACTTGACAATTTAAAAGATGAGGCAGAGTATAAATAAAAGGTGACAAAACATTTTGCAAGGATTATAATTGAAACATGTAGGGAAAACTGTGGAAACTCAAATGAGAGGGGTTTTTATTTTTTATGTTTTATTTTTTATTGAGGAAAGTCAGAAAAGAGGATATAGAAGATGAGGTGCTTGATTGAGTTTCGCGTTATGAAATAAGAATTCTGAACAAGAAGAGATCAGAATATTCCAGAATAATGGTTTAGTGTTTGGAAAAAAAACATAGGGACATCAGGCAGCTGGTGTAGTTTGGGAAATGCAAGTGTTAGTAACAATGGGGACACTATTGATAGGTATAATAATAACTGCTAACATTTCTTGAGCCCTTCTTATTTGCCAGAACTTGCATATCTTTCATCTTTAATTCTTTATAATAACCCTATAATATAATTGCTCTATTATCTCCTTTTTTATAGGTAAGGAAACTAAGAATTGGAAAGGTTAAGTAATTTGGCTAAGGACACATAGCTGTCAAATGATAGAGCACAGATTCAAACACAGTTTTAACCATCTCCACAAACTTTTATGTTATTCTCATTATTTTCAAGAATAAATTTATATAATTTACATAAAATATTAATTTGGGTTTAACTTACAGCTCATTCAGGTCGTTACAGTATGGTGGATAAAGCCTCAGATTAGACTCAGCTCAATTTGATCCTACCAATTACTGCATTTCCTCCTGGGGTAAGATATTTAAATTTACTGAACCTCAGTGTCTTCATATGCAAATGTGTGAACAGTTATTGCGAATGGCATTTGAGACAATAAATGTAAAGTACTTTGGGGCACCTGGGTGGTTCAGTCGTTAGGCGCCTACCTTCAGCTTGGGTCGTGATCCCAGGGTCCTGGGATTGAGCCCCGCATCCGGCTCTCTGCTCAACGGAAAGCCGGCTTCTCCCTTTCCCACTCTCTCGCTGTGTCTCTCTCTGTCAAATAAATAAAATCTTTAAAAAAAATGTAAAGTACTTTGCTGTGGTAGATATTTGACAATTTGGATTCCCTCTCACTCTCAGTCTCACCCCAGCAGGCATTTTCCTGGGGCGACATCTTACTTCCTCAACAATACAGAAGTTCAAGACACTTGGAATCTTTAACCTACTTCTTTGATAAAGTTACTTTAAAAAACCTCATTTCAAGTCTCAAAGTTAATTTTTATTTGTTTTAGTTTTATTTTTATAGCACAGACTTTGTTTCAGAAATATTTTTTAGTTTACCCTGTCAGGATGTTTTCCTGACATTCCATTCAGTACAGCGGCATTCTAGAATAGATTTCATTTTTTTATGCTTGTCTGTTTGTATGTTTTTCATGCCTGAAAAATGTGGACTAGAATCTGTGCTTCTGCTAAGTGTTAAGCATAAAATATTTTTAAAGCTATTTCTGCAGAGGAGAAGGGCATCGTGTTTCATCTTTACCATGAAATGAAGATTTCCCTTTTAAAGGGAAATGTGTCATTTTAAAAGGTTGAATATGATGACACACATTTAAAAAATAAAAAATAAATAACAAAACAACAAAAACATTTTTCTTGCTGTTTAAATTCCATACAGAGCTCCTCTCTGCACTGATAACATTTTCATTTGATTATGAATTAGATAAATTTTCATTTGCTTTAAACCTTATCCCTTAGTATTTGAAGCTTCATAGTTTTTTTGAGGTCAATGTCATGACCTTCCTAGTTCAAATGTCTCCTTTTATTTGTACCATTACAGATTTATATTATGCATATGTTCCCAGCACATTTTTAACAGTTGTTTATGCAAAAACTTGTACAATAAAAGTAATATATTATTCTATAATTCTTTTTAGAGAACATGGCCCTTCCACAGAATTTTAAAGTTAGGAATAAAGGAACAATTCGGGGCAAATCTTCATTTTATGGGTGTGAAAAATAAGGCCCAGAGATGTTATGGAATTTGCCAAATATTACCTTTATCCAGTCTTTCTTTTCTCTATTTATTCAACAAATAACTTTTGAGCTTCTACTATGTGCAAAGCACTGTAATAGATGCCATGAGGGACAAATTGTGTGTAAGAAGTTTCTCTCCCTCAAGGATCATACAGTGTACTGAGAGAGATGCCTTCAGGTAAGCAGTTAACCATAGGGCAAATACTAATGAGTGAGTTCTTCACAAGCCCTTCAGCAATTCCAAAATTGATATCATCATCCTTGTATTGACCTGGTTTTCCCTTTAAAATGACCAGTTCAACACCATTATCTAACCAGTCATACCTGTTGGATGCACACCAGCCTATGTAGTCCTTTTTTCTTTATCTACCCTGAGCATCTGCCAGTCATCATCCTCTCCGGTGTACTCAGTCAGAGTCCTTAAATCTGTTGATTTTCTTCTTCCTGACTGCCAGTGTATTGATTTTAACACCTTTTGTCTTTCTGTATACTCTTGCTGCAACTGTCTAACTCCTCTGCCTGTTTCTGTTTTAAATATCTTTAAATACATTGTGCAGACTCCAGCCATATTGACGTATTTGAATAGTGGTCATTCTGTGTCACTCACTGGCTTAACTTCTGTGATACCCAGTGGTCTATAGGATCAGCCTCATTTCTTAACGTGGCAACAACCTCCAGGATCTGGCTTCCCCTCACACTTTTTATACTAATTACCAAATACTCTTTAAAGACTTTTGCCTTTGCGCAATCTATCTTTGTCCCTTTAGAGTGGCCTTCTCTTTTATCTTTGCTTGGCTGACTCCTACATGTCTTTCAATTCAACTGTTACCTTCTCAAGAATCTTTCCCTCATCCTTAATGGGAGCACTGGCTCCCACTGATCCATGGGTTACCCTGGATACCTCTGTTAAATACTGTGTTTATGTCTGTTTCTAAAATGTGATGTGTGCGTCTCAAAGGCAAGCATTAGGTCTAATGTATCATCAGTCCTTGGTATGGTGCCTGGTATTTAGTAGATAATAAAGATGTATTGAATAGATTGTATTGCATAGAAAATAAAGGGCTCATTAAGGTATCTCATTAATAATTGACGGGTAATTATGGGAGTAGATCATGTGGGCCTTTGAATGCCATGATCAAGAATTTGTTATTAATTCCATCAACAAAGGGAATACACTGAATGGATTTAGAACAAAGAAGGAACATAATTGGACCTTCAGTTGCTTTTTTTTTTTTAAAGATTTTATTTATTTATTTGGGAGGGTAGAAATCACGAGCGGGGGTGGGGGGTCGAGAAAGGCAGAGGGAAAGGGAGAGGGAAGGAGAAGCAGACTCCCTGCTGAGCAGGGAGATGGAGGAGGGGTTTGATCCCAGGACCCTGAGATCATGATCTGAGCCAAAGGCAGACACATAATGGACTGAGCCACCCAGGCACCCCTAGACCTTAAATTTCTTTACTAGAGTAAACACCTTGAGGGTTGGGCTTTTTTTGTTTGTTTCTTGCTCACTATTTTATTCTCAAATAAAATGTGACTTGTGTAGAAGTAGGAACTCATCATATATTTGAATAAACTAAGATGTGTTTTAGAACAGTACTATCTGATATGTCTTTCTGCAATGAGGGAAATATTCTGTGTCTGTGCTATACAATATAGTAACCACTAGTCACATGCAGCTATTGCTCACTTTAAGGAATTGAGGAATTGAATTTTTAATGTTATTTAATTTTAATTAATTTATATTTAAATTTAAAGAGCCACATGTGACTCGTGGCTATTATGTTGGACAACACAGTGTGGACAGTTTTCCCTAGCAGGGTCCCAACAGAAAAAAAGATGGAACACTCAAATTAGGATAATTCAAGAAAATTTATTTATAGATAGACTTTTTCCAAATGTGTGGGCAGCTTTAAGGGAACCACAAGAGAGAGTTCAATTAACTGTGGTGTGACATGGGAGCAATGGTGAGACAGAATTGATGGAAAGACTCGTAGTTAAGATTATAAGCCTGGATCACATTGGAATAGCATTTATAATTGTTCTTTTCAATAAAGTCTTTCCTGACAGTTTATTTACTGATGAGGAATGTGATTGCTTTCCCTATACAGTGCTGTTCTGTGCTGTGTTTTCACAGCATTTTTCCCGCCTGGTATTCCACAGTAAGTGGTACCTTTTCCATTAGCAGGGCTCTGCTGACTTAATGGTGGCTCCTGTCAAGGTTCCTTTAAGAAGCATCCTCTCTTCTGAGCACCTAGAATGTAGGCAGGCTCTGACTGTTATCTGTGGTTATGTTTTAATATCCTGCCCTTTCTATCCCTTACTTCAACATATACAATTCACCTTCAGTCCTAGCTCATTGCTTGATGATTTGTTAAGGCTTTGAAAACAGAAGGAATGAGGGCTTTTAAGCAGGATGGGGCTATTTCTCCTTTATTTATTTTTATGCCATGCAAAAGGAATAAAGAGGCATAAAATGGTTTGACTGAGTGAAATAAATCTGGGTAAATAGAGCAAGGACCCAGTAAAAAGCTGGAGGTGAAAAGAAGAAAGGTGGGGGTGAGGGGATACAGGGAAGGAAGAAGGGAAAACTTTATACTTCCTGTAGTAATAGGGACTATTTATTATTACCTAGAGAACAAAATGTCTTTGACCCAATGAAACATCTTAAATTAAGATTAAGCTCTGGGTAGAAATTAAGAAATCATCTTTATAGTCCTTATTTAATCCCATCAGGTTGTCACCTCCTGTCATCCTTTATTAAAGTTTTGTATGCCACTGCTGTTTGTTCTGAGAAGGTTGACATCTTCTAGTTATTCTGATGAATCTCATCACAGAAACTAATGAGTTTTTATTGTCAACACAACAGGAATCTCCTGTATTATTTCTGATGTCCTATGTGAGGGGTGGGGAGGGGGAGGTATCTCTTCATTCTGTCCCACTCCTGACCCCTTTTACTATCTCTGCTTTCATGAAGTTGAAAGAGACATCCAAGAGCTACGCTGCATGAAACTGGAGAATACGGGCTAGGTTCTTTAGGTAAAATTAGAAACTGTCTTATAGCCCATTGTGTATCTGCTTATGCCATTGCCTTTCATGGCTCTGCATTAACTTTTCATAATTTTCTACTGCTGGCATGGGTAATGCTGGGTAGGGGCTGTTAGGTAACCACAACTTTCATCTGGTTGATTGCCACCATTGCTTTTATTGCTCTGACATCTAGAATTTTATTTGTCTCTATTTCTTCCTTCCTCTTATCTCCAGTTCTTTCACTAGATACAGTCTCCATCATGTACACATTGCACACTCATCCTCAAAAAGAAAAAGTGGCAAAAGACTTAGTAGTCCTCTGTTGTTTCCCCCTAGGAGGCATCCAGAAATGCATGCAACCAATATTATTGGAATTTAGTAGACAGAGGCCCATGGATGCCAAACATCCTGCAGTGTATAAGGTGGTCTCAAATGATGGTGATTTTTTTTTCCATCTTAAATATTAGTAACACCACTGATGAGAAAATCTAGGTATAACTGAGGTTTAGGTGGGTACCAGTGACCTCAGCTAATAGAGGATTTTAGCTGTGCCTTGATGGGTAAATGCTAAAATCTCCTAAAGAATCTAGTATGACACCTTCCTGGCATTTGGTAGGCTCCTAATAAAACTGTTTGTTCTGAGTTAAGTTGTTCACTTTTGAACTAGTCAACACCATTCAATAAGTCCTCTTCAAGTTACTTTCAGGAATAGAAAAAAAAAAGCTATACTTGTCAATATCAAGATTCTAACAGTATTGTAGGAGTGATGAACTTGCATAGAAACAAATATTGGGAAATTTTCAAAATGCTATTTGGAACAAGGAAAGATGAGAGTTTACTCTTGAGGAGAGTTGGTGGGGGGAACTCTTTGTGGAAACCATTGAGGAAGAGGTAGGATTTTAGCAGCAGCTTATTTTGCAGACACTTGCTGAAGTCAAGAGTACATTATATATAAGAACTTGGGGGAAGAGATAGACATGTGTGGAAATATTGTTACTGGGAAGGATAGTACTTGAGATGATGTGACAGAAGATGGAACTAAACAAAGGTTGGGATAGAGTATATAGATGGTCTTGAACTTCTTGTAAAGAAGTCTCTTCACTTGAAGGTATGGATTTATGTGTGAATGTAGTCATCAGGCATAGTATATGACACACTGCCTAATGGTCTATACTTTACCTCAATTTCCTTCTTCATGGAGTCTGTGCTGTAAACTCCCTCAGTTATCAGCTGCTTAAACTTACCTTCCTGATTTTCAAGGTCTCCTCTCAAGAGCCCTATTCAGTTTATTAATTTAAATGGTAGCAATTTTCTTAGAGGTGAATCGCATAATGATTTTTTTCAATCTTTTTTATACAAGATAGCACTGAAAAAAGTATGATTAGATTCAATTCAGTTTTCTCCCACAAAAGTAATGTGTAGAAAATACCAACCAAGGTGACTCTGCTTAATAGCCTAAAGATTTAGGTTAAGGATATAACAGAAAACTGTTCTGCTTAAAGAAATGCAAAGGTGTTGCACAAATTATCTTAAAGAGCCAAAAACAGCATCCAGTTCCTGCTTGAAACAATTTGTTCTTGGAATATTGTAAGCTAAAATTGTGGTCAACTTTTGCAAATTGTATGAATTTGCACTGCATATTTTATTTGGTGTTTAGCAAAACTCCAATATGGCTCTGCATAACTTACACAATACACCATGAAAATGACTTCAGAAACTCCCACGGAAGTTGACAAATTGGGCGTCTAATGCTTTTAAAGTAATTGCGTGCTTTGAGGTTAAAGAGTCGACTTGTTAAGAATGAAGATCAGAGTTTCTTGGAGAGAATGCTCTGCCGACTGCCACACTGAATGCAACCCAGCCCCATATAAGAAATGTTACAGAAGCTTAATGAAGAAAATAATGTGAGCTTTAATCACCATTCTACTTAGTCTTAAGTGAAGTGCTCATGAATCATATGCAATATCATAGCAGTTTTGAAACCTATTCTTGAATTTTCAAGCTGTTATTTTCAGGAAATTTAGAAAGCAAATTGCTAAGTGATAAAGAGTAATCTGATACCATTGCTTATGCCATTTTTTTTTTTTTCTCTTTTGCAGGCTGGAAAAAAGGAAAGGAGTAATACCCTGAATATTGCTATAGACAACATGTGTAAGAAGACAAGAGACCTTCGCAGACAGGTGAGGGAAGAGAGGCATAGAGACAGAAACACCGTACAAAATGAACTTTTTTCCACTGCTAGAATATTTCCTTCTTGTTTTTGTCCTTCTTCAATTAATTTAGAAAACAAAACAAGAGTAAATATGTACCTTCCATATTTACATACCTCAACCATTTTTGTGGCAAACATAAAGTAGAAGAAAGAGCATGTGACTTAATATCAGGCTGAATTACATTCAAATGCTGGCCCTGCCCTCATCAGCTGTGTGATCTCGGGGACAAATTTAATCTTTTTGAGCCTCTCTAAACCTTAAAATGGAATTCATAATACATAATTGGACTGTGAGGATTAAATGAAATGCCTATCAGTGCCTGCTCCCTAGTGACGCCACATGGAGAGCGGGAAGAAGAAGAATTTAATTCTTCTTGGTGAATTTAATCTGTTACATTAGAAACTAGTTTATCATCCATATGCTTATAGCAAACAGCTAGTAATCAGAAATGTACCAATTTGCTCTTTCAGTTATTTTCAGAATGCTTCAAAAATTAGTTGCTGCTTAAGCTAAGGCTACTTTGTAGCCTTAGGTCATCGGTAACATAGGGTTAGGAAGGATTTCATTAGATAATTTAGAAGTCCAGTATTATGCCACAAGTTAGATTATTCCCCCCAGAAATATGAAGACTTAGCTATTTTCAAAGACCTTTGCTTTCCATTATTTTCCACTATATAGTAACCAGAGTTGTTTTTCATGTACAACTTCAACTTGGTCACCATTAACTCATAAAAGAGAAGCAAAAGCTTTTCAACCATAAGCTTTTAATGCAATATATTATTGTAGTTTAATGGGAAGATTTAGTAAAATGGCCTGAGTAATCTTTTAATTCAGAAGTAGATTTGGAAATTGAATAAATAGGGATTCCTCAGCCAGTTAATATTAGCTGTTAAAAAAAAAAACAATTCTGACGGTCGGGGAAATTCCAATTTCTCAACTTTATGGCCTTAATGTGAATTCTATTTCTACTGTCAGCACTTAGAATCATGGAATGTAAGAGTTGAAAAGAAGTTAGCTCAACTTGTCTTATAATGCAGATGAGAAAGCACGCCTGTGGTGAGGTGGCCTGCCTAAGGAGGAAGGGGCATCGAACCTACACCAGGTCATAACCTACACTAAACTCAGGAACTTTTACCCAAAGCGCCATCCTCCCTCTTCATTGCAGGACTTCTATTCTCAATCTTCTTGAGGATTTCTACTCCATCGGCTCCTCTTGGGACTTGGAAAAGCTGTTCTGTGAGCTATCAACAATGTGTCTTTCATTTCTGTCTCATCCCTCTCTATTGCCTTCAACAAAATGTTAATCTACATTTATACCCCCAAAGCTTTAGGAACCATTAATTAAAAAAAAGTCAAGATAAATCAATCCTTTATGTGTCAGATTACTAGATTTAGCAAATAAAAGCACAAGATACCCAGTTGAATTTGAATTTCAGATTAATAACAAACATGTTTAATTATGTCCCAAATATTGCATGGGACATAATTATATTAAAAAATAGTGTTTTTATATGAGATTTAAATTTGACCAGGCATCTTGTATTTTATTTTGCAATTCTACATGTGTTTTCCCCTCACTAACATCAGTGAGATATAGAAAGAACATGGGGGATTACTAATACTTTTCTTTATAGTAAAGGGATATTACCAGCTTGTAAAAAACTGCTGTGTTCCAGAAGTATGAAAATTCTCTATGGTTTCTATGGGTCAACATATTCATTGTTTTGATTAAGTATTGTTGTTTAACAAAGGACTACAAACAACAGCAACCATTTTATTATGTTTCATGATTCCATGGGTTGGCTGGGGGTCAGCAGGGCCATATTTGTACCCTTGACTTATGGTCTCCCATGTAGTGGCAGGCAAATGGTGACTGTGTCTGGGTTCAGGGCTGGGTGTTTGAGGCCTCAGTGCTTCTTCTTCCCACTCTCCATATGGTGTCTAATCTCCTAGGACCCCTTCATGCAACTTCTCTCTCCCACAGGGTAGCCTGGATTTCTTGCATGATAGTTCAGGGCTCCAAGAAAGGAGAGATGGAAGCTGCCAGACCTTCTTAATGCTTAAGCTCCAAAGTGACCGGAATGCTATTTCTTCCCCATTCCATAGATAAGAATGGTCATGAATCCTGTCCCAGGTTAAGAGGACCAACAGAACCTCAAGAAGTGATATGTGTGTACAGGATGATGTGGTATTGTTAGAAATTTGTCTCTGGAGATATCTGTGGTCTTCAATGTCATTGAGGTAGTTGCTATGGTTTGTTTTCAGTATCCTTATTTGCCCTCCCTAGGACTTCATTTTCCATCCTGATGTTTATACTTTTGCAATAATAAAAACTAGTTTAACAGCAACATGAGTCATCTCCACCTTTTCCTATTCTTGCGATGTTTATCAAGCAGTTTGTTTTAAGCATCTTATATATACTCTTGCACACAGGAAGAAGAAAGTCCCTACCCTTAAAATATTTTTCTTTGGAATATTTAATGTTCATATATTGTTGTAGATCTGTTTTTGTTTGCATGTTTATTTTTAGTAAACAATAATCAGAACACATCTTCTTGCCCATTTATCTAATCTCCTTGTTTACCCATGGCTTGTCCATCAGCAACACAGAAACATTTTGGCTTTGGTTCAGAGAATCATTGAATTTCCATGAGATATTTCTATGAGATACATTGTTTAGACAGATCTATGGGGGGGAGGGGAAGCAAATTACACATTTTGGGACAATAAAATGAAATGACCCAGAAAGTGACTTAGTGTTTATTTCTATGAACCTTATTGCTTTGTGACTTTCTTGCCTGTTATCAGAGAGAACAAAGACAAAAGTCCTTGGCATGGTGTTCCAGGTTGTCTGTGATTTGGCCATGACTTTAATTGACATTATTTGTAATGTTCCTTCTCTTTGACTCTCTCAGTTCCTCCTCCTCACCAAACCACACATTAACCTGTTCTCTGACTAAAGAGTCTACTTACTATTCACCAAATTTTCCATTACCTCCCACCCCCAAAACACATGTGTCTTTGTATATATGGCTTGTTTAACTTGGTGCTTTCCCCACTCCTCTTCTTCCTCCACCTAGCCCCTAATCAACCTGAGGAACTTCAAGACTAATGTAAATGCTACTTTTCCCATGAAACCTTTACCATTATCAGTAGCTGGAATTATTATTTTCTTTCTTTCTGGAGCACTCACGCATGCATAGTTCTTTTATAGTAGTGATCATATTCTGCATGTGTTTTTCTTTTTTAATGGATTTTTTTCTTCCCACTGGATGTCATATCCTTAAAATGATAGTTATAACAACGTCTTTCACTTAGTAGTGCTTTGAAAAGCTCTCTACAAACTCCTTACATTAGTCTTTACGTTATTGATTTTTATTTCTGAAACAAGAAATAATGCCATAGTATTACTATCTCAGTTTCTCAGGTGAGTCAATTTACTGAACATCACTTAGCTAACTGGTAGAGCCAAGGTTTGAACCCAAGTCCACCCAACCCAGCCCAAATTGTAACCACCATGTGAGGGGTCAGGGATAATGGCCTTTTCACCCTCAGAACTTCCAGTGCCTAATAAACTGATTTTACCATCCTAATTTTTTTTCTTCCTTACTATTTATTTTACAAGTTTTTTTTAATTAAAATGTTTTCTTCCTTTAGTCTCCTTCCCCATCACTTATTTGAGAACTGCACATCTATTACAATTCTTAGTAAGGGAGGAAGATTTTTAAACCTCATTTCTTTGTTTAAAAAATTAAAACAATTGAATATATTTCATTTCTACTGTATTATGCAGAGTGAAACACACATTTGATTTCACTAAAGGCAGGTTAAAATTTTTATTTGTGTATATTGAGGAAAAAAATTGCCTATTTTATAAATGCCCAAGTAAGGACTTGAGGTATGTCAAATTAAATAGGGTTCTGATAAAACACAAATAAAACAAAAATTTGGCTGACTTTTTAGTTGCTGAGTTGTTGAATTGCTATATGCATCTCTTCTCCATTTTGGTAGTATCAGTGCCACACTTAGAAAAAAATATGTATGTCCTTATACCTCCCCTTCATCATCCTCATAATGAAATAATATTAGCAATCCAGGGCACCTGGGTGACTCAGTAGGTTAAGCATCTTCCTTTGGCTCAGGTCATGATCCCAGGGTCCTTGGATGGAGTCCCACATCAGGATCCCTGCTCAGTGGAGAGTCTGCTTCTCCCTCTGCCCCTCCCTCCCCTGCTCGTGCTCTCTCTCTCTCTCACACACAAAAATAAATAAATAAAATCTTTAAAAAAATATTAACAATCCATAAGATACAAGTATCATTAAGTTGACACGGTAGGTATACGTTGAATTAATTATTAGGTGATTTAGTTGCTAATAGTCAATTGAGTTGTGACAGTCACATTTTGCTATTTGACTTAAAATTACAATGGCATTAATATACACATGTATAATTTTTTTCTAGTTCCCTGAGGACAGTTCTTTTCTGAGACACTTTCTTTTCTTTCCATTCCTCTTCCCTCACAATTTCATTCTTTCTATTCTCTTATATAGTGGTGGTGGAGGCAGTGCTATCTTATAGTTTTCACATACAGCTTTCACTTTTGGGTTTCAATTGTAGAGAAATATATTATTTTATTTGAGATCCCAAACCACTTACATCAGTGGGAAATAGAAAAATTGATGTCTCAAAGCCTGTTATTAAACCATAGTGAGAAAAGATGGAAAACCCCTCAGTTTGATTTTGTGCCTGACATCTTTTATGCCTGGCCACAAACAGATACTTATTGAAAATACATACGTCTAACTCCTATTGGCCTCCCACTAACTTCAGATTTTAGTGCTGCAGCTTCTAAAGTTGTCCTGTTTTTACACTGGCATGTTGGATTCTTCTTTAAAGTTTTTTGTATATCACTCAAGTGAAAGGAAGGAGTTGTTCCATTGGGTGGGAAAATAATATGAAAATTAATAAGATAGAGGCTTCTTACATATTATACACAGGTATAGGTGAGTGTACAATTTAAATGAAAAAAAATCCCATATGTCAGAATGTGCCAGAACATATAAAGAAAACTACTTAGCATAGCATTTGAAGCATTCCATATCTTGTCCCTATATGCATTTCTAGTCCTCTCTCATAATAATTCCTCTTTCAACGTCAGTACAGGGGATGACAGAATCAAATTCAGTAGTGTGCAAAGCAGAAGTGGTAAAGTATGATCATCAATGGGTAGTTTATATAAAATATCAGAGTCTGTTACTTGGTACATGATCAAACAACATTATCACCAGACAAATGTGTCTATTTTATATTAGATTCCCCTGAAAGCAGTTCCTAAGACCAGAGCCTTAGCGCAGGTAGTTTATTTAAGAGACAATTCCAAAAAGCATGTGTAAGAGAACATGCTTTTTGGAATTGTGGAAGAGAACAGGCAGGGAAGGAGGAAAAAATATGCTATTTGGGGTTCCTACTGTAGGCAGCAGGAACTTAAGGATCTCTGAGAAGGGACGGAATGTCTCCCAGAATTGTCTAACCAGTGGATAGAGACCAGGAATTTTGTCTGGCAGCTCCCATCTCCACTGATTGATAGTTGTTCCCAGTGGTGTTCCCTCTTCAGAACTTCCGGGCTGTCTGTGCTTGGGCTGAGACTCTCACAGAGACTTGGAGCAGGCCCTAAGAAAGAATAACAAAGAGAAGCATGGAATGCATTCGAGGTGGGATGTCTTGAAAGGATAAGGAACTGTTCCCTTACAGCAACAGCTGAAATCAGAGACTGGTCCAGTGGTTGAGACATCATCTTTTAATCTTTTTGTCTTATTTTGTTCATTTTACCTGAAATGCTTTCCATTACCTCTACTGTACCTAAGAAATCCTGTTTCAATCCTTACTCTATCACTGTGTTCTAGTCACACTAAATTCATGTGATGTCTTGAGGATCCCTTTATTTATTTATTTATTTGTTTATAGCTTATGATAGTCTTTATTCTACAATGCTATGCTTTCCATTTCCCAACCCCTACTCTTAACAGGTAATTCAGCTTTTAAAATGGAATACATATGTCTCATCTTTACAGAAGGCTTTTTAACCGTAACAATCCAAGTTAATTGTTTCTTATTTATTTATGCTTCTTTTAAGATACTCATCAAACTCTTTTTGCACCTCTCACTCCCTAATATTACCCTGTCTTTGTTATCCTGACATTCCCAGGTTGCTTAGAATGGTGCCTTGCCCTTAGAGAGAAAGCTCAAAGTGCATTTGTTAAACTGAATGAATATACAGCTATAGGAAAGAAGATTCATTTTGCTCATTATATTTGAATTATAGTATGTCAGGTAATTCTGGCCCATTTTCCAACAGAATTTTGAAAGCATTGGCATAAAACTTATTTGTAAACTCATTTTTCAGTCCTTATGTCTTGTCTTACTGAACATAATATCACATGTCCATCGTACACCTTTTCTCATTTACTGTGTTTTGTACTTAGCAACATGTCTTAGTATAAAGTTAAAAAAATGTGTTTCTAACATGGTTTAATTAAAAAAATTAATTTAGCCAAAGCATTTATTTATTTATTTATTTATTTATTTATTAATTAATAATAGTAAATTAGCTGTACCTCAAGCCTCACCTTTGCAACATGTTTTAGCACTTCTGTATGGAATGAAGGATTGAATGAATAGCAGTGAAAACATAGCTGAAAACCTTGGAAAGAAAAAAAAGAACAGGGGAGTAAATACCATTAAAATAAAGGGAAGACAAATGGTAGTACCACAGAGGGGAAATGCACAGACCAAAGCAAATGTATCCACTGCTGTGAGATTGCTGTAACTATTCAAATATTTACAAACATTGGAACAGTGTGGGACAATACTTACTATCTCTCTAGATTTTTCTATGTGACAAAGCAAAATGTATTTTTTTAAAAGCACAAGAGAAGGGTCTAACTTTCTGGGTATAGTTGTAGATGGGAACATACATCAAAGTCTTTTATATGAGAAACAATCACTTTTCAAACCTGTGTCTCAATGTGGTTAATACCAAGTCTTGCATCTTCATGTAATAAACAAATTACTAGAAATAGGAGTTTATTCTCACTGTCTCCACCCCCACTCATCTCCCATTCATTCTTCAAACTATTGCAATAGGACTCCGGCTTCTACTTTTCCACTCAGACTTCTCTCACTAAGTTAATCAATGCCTCTTAGTGGTCAAATCCATTAGACAAGTCTTAGTTCATTTTATTTAATTTACCTTTAAAATTAGACTCCGAAACTCATTATATTTTTGAAATTTCTTTGCTGTCAGTTTCCTGATTTTTCCCTTATTGTAACATTTAATGACTTTCACTTCTCTGTTAGATTGTAGGGACCATGCATTTCCATCTTGCTATATTTTATAATAGCTTGCTCTTGGTAGAAAGGTAAGGAAATGATGTTTAGAAATAATTGTTGAATTGAATGGAATCAAATACACAGAAAAGAAGATTCAACAAGTCCATAATATGGGTACTATAATTGCATCTGGTACATAAGTTCATTTGGAGAGAGCATTGACGTAGATTTATTTGAAAGTTTCTCTTTTAGTTGTTGGTCATTTGCTCTCTTTGTTTTTGACCATCATCTCAGTCTCTTTTTAGATCCTACTCTTTCATCTGCGTGATTCCCATATATGGTAATATTTCCTAAGATTTTATTCTTGGACATCTCCTCACTGTGCATGATCCTATCTGCCTCCTTGGTTTGAATTACCTCCCATAT
Source organism: Mirounga leonina (assembly GCF_011800145.1). NCBI lineage: Eukaryota > Metazoa > Chordata > Mammalia > Carnivora > Phocidae > Mirounga > Mirounga leonina. The sequence goes on along the minus strand of NW_023270232.1, from coordinate 2,547,512 downwards.
GTATGTTGGCTATTAATTGCATATCTTTAGTGCAGATCTCCTCTTAGCCCTCCTTCTATATATCCTAGTTATAAATGAAAGAAAAAAGAACAAAAGGGAGGGATGATAATTGAAAACTGTTCCCCCTCTGAGATTCCTTCTACTTTTACGTATTTGGAACTAGCATAACTTGTAGTTCCCAGCTCAAGTCCTAACTTGTGATTCGTTGCCTGACTTCTCTGGTTCACTCTTTATGGACATCAAATACATTGTTCATTCACTCAAGGTCTTCCCTTGCCTTGTAACTCCTTAGCACTCTGCACTCTGTCTTAGTAAGTGCTCAGACAATATTAATTAGTTGCTATTAGTGATCTGCCTTTCTGCATGCTAAGCAGATTCTTTCCTTGGGGATTTCCCATAGCCTTTGTGAAATTGTTAGAAGCCAGAAAATCTCACAGTTCTTTTGCCTAAGATGTAACATCTTAGGCGGAGGTATTTTTTTTATCCCAGAAATCTATAATTATTATGGATTTATTATCCTATAAATATTATAGGAAGATGTTTTTTTTTTTTTTTTTTAATGCAGCTACAGTAGCATTCTCATGTAATCCAAAACTAGGGTAATTGTCTATTGGTTTTAAAAAATGCTCTAAAACATAATTTTCACAGAAGGCAAATTATACATTTCTTGTCTGATAGCTACTCATCTCTTTGTTTTATTGTGCAGAGGTTATTAAATTAAATAAGGAGGTTGACTAAAAATTAGAGAGCCACTCATAGTCATTGACACTGTTGGATGAAACTTTTTAAGATACTGTGATCCTTTAGGACTCAATATTACATAAATACAATGCGTTAATTTTCCAATGCAGTGTCAAATTTCAGAAAATATCTGCTGAATAAAGTAATTGCCTGATTGTCATTTATGAGCTTACACATAATCTAATTTAAAAGAACTAATTGTAGCAGAATGTTATACTTGTTTAATAATTTAAGGTGTAAGGGCAAGAATAATTAATGCAGATGAAGAAAATTGGACATCAAACTCATTTATTATTCTCCTTGCTCTATTAATCTGTTATCAACTGGCATAATCGGTGATCTAACTTGGTTTAATTACCATGAAGACTACAATTTAGCTAATCAAAATTTATCATCACTTCCTCCAACAAAGTAGAAAACATTTCATAATTTTGTAATTATGAAAATACATGATGTACAATGTTGTTTGTACACATGCATAAACATTACAATAGTACAATTTCTTTGAGGGAAAATGGAGTATTATCATTTATAATCTGACCTCTGGGCTAGATATAATTTAAGAAAAAAATAGTGCATTTTGAGAGCAAGAGAGCTATTGCTCAATGATTATTTTTCCTTGGATATTTTGTTTGTTTTAACTTTGTAAGTGACATTCATACACAGTCTTAAATATTAGTTCAGAGATTGTGTAAAAATGTGTAAGATCAATTTTGTAACTACTGAGATTGTAAAAACAGGAAATAACATGAACAATTCTCTGAAAAAAAAAGTGAATTTTTTTATTTCTCCTCAGCTCCGTAAGGCTATTATAGATCATGTGTCAGACTCCTTTTTGGATACAACAGTCCCACTTTTGGTTCTCATTGAAGCTGCCAAGAATGGCCGAGAAAAGGAAATAAAAGAATATGCTTCAATATTTCGTGAACACACCAGCAGGCTTATAGAGGTAAGCATGCTAGAACTGTAACTACTCTAAATCCAGGAGAATGAAGCTCTCATTCCCCTTTTACAGTTGAATTGTACTCAGATAAAAACTTTTGAAAACTTATTACAAATGAAGCCAAGTTCAGTATTTTTTATGTATATTTTTTAAAAGGTACACACACACACACAAACTTGTTAAGTGCAGATACTTTGTTTCATCTTTACAAAGGTTTTCTTCCTGTTCTAACATGAAAGTATTAAATACTTACCTCATGCCATTTTATTATTTCTCTACCATCTTTTCATGGCTGTATTACTCTGTCAGCCTTTTCAATTATATTCAACCATGTAACGTGACTATAGAAAAAGAATGCCAGATATACAGGGGTAGAAATATCCGGAATAAATAAGTGGGGATAGTAGATTGGTCCATGTCCCAGTAGAGGCAAGAGGAGATGATACAACTATAATTTCTTCATCTTGGAAGCTGGAAGCATGGAAATGCCCCATAATTTGGGGGCAAGGTGGCATATTGCTGAAAGAGCCATAAAATGCTAGACAATTTCTAGGAAACAGATAATAGAACCTATTGTATTATGAGGCTCAGTAAGGCGGCCACAGTATAAGAGAGTCTGAATGGAAGGATTTCTAACACCAGTAAGGTGACAGTACTCACACGGCCAGGAACCGGTAGTGGAAAGGGGAAACTGTGCTTGATTGGATTCATATACCAGAGCCGATCTACTGCTAGGACTCATCAGTATGACTGCACTGTTGTTTATGGCTAATGTCTGCTCTCATTGGCAGCACCATGCCATACTGATTATTAAATGTTCTGACTGCCACACCTTCATATACTGGCCATGAACTTTGTGGTGAATATGTTTGGGGGCTCAAATTACTTATAAAATCGTGTGAGTCAGAAATAGACACCACCTGAATTAGAATCACAGCATTTTATATAACATCTATTAAAATAGAGGACTTTCCCAATGTCTTTAATGTAGATCCACTGGGAAGGAAGTTTCCAATGTAGCTAGCATTTGCACTATAAACTCTCTGGTTCCTAGTCTTCACATTTAGAAAGTGAAAGGAGTTGATAAATAGATAATTACAGATCATTTCAGCCCTAAAACTGACCTACCTCCAACTCTGAAATCTACTTGGAACTTCCCAAGAACTCTGTGAGACCAGGGTAACTGTTATAATTCCCATTGACCTTAGGTGGAAATAAAGGTACAAACCCAGACCAGACTAATTAGAGCCGAAGCTGATTTCCAGGCTTACAATTTTTAACTAATTCATTCAATTATTTACTATATTTCTCATATTATTTATTCCCTCTTGTATTCATTCCTTAAGTATGTATTCAGTCTTCCCCCCAGGAAAATGTTAAAGTAAGAGGCAAAGCAGAAGGAACAAATCATTAAAGGCACCTAACTAAGTGTAGCTCCTGACAATCATAATCATATTTTCTAAAAATATGTTCTCTAAGCTGAAGGCACACCAAATTATGAAAACAGCTTTTTGGTGAAATATTCTGAAAGTAAAAGTTGATTTCTGCTAAAAAAGTTACATCCCTATTCCTATTTCTTAGTTTAGTGTTGCTGTGAAACATAAAACTCCTAAGGTGCTCAGTAAAGAAGGGCTTCTTGATCACAGTTTTTGGGGAAAAATTCTAAAATCTCTTAGAGATTTTACAGTTCTGAGAAATCCATAGATAAGAAGGCCTCTTTAATTTAAGTCAGAATTTCCCCAAATCAGTTTACCTAAGGAGCTCTTCCTTCCATGACACTTATTACTAAAGCTGTGCCTTGAAGGAATGCTTGAGAATGATACCTTAATTTTTTGTGAAATGATGGTTTATTATTATGAAGACAGAGCTCTAATAATGTTTTAAAAATTAAAGGATCTTGAAAATTCCATATTTCACATGAATATTGAAAGAATAAAAGATTTTGTAATTTTGAGCTCCTGGGGGACTGAGAATGAGTTTCATTTAATGTTGAAAGTCCCCTTAATGCATATAATGAGATTATGCGAGCTTTGGAATCACAGTTCTTATTCTTATTCTTATTCTTCGTATTACTTAGAAACTGGCCTAAGTCATTTTCAGTTCCAGTTAGCTTATGCTACATAACACACCATCTCCAAACGTAGTGGCTTAAAACAACCATTTATTATTCTTTCACTGATTTGTAGGTTGACTGGGCAGATGGGCAACTCTCACTTAGGTTCTCTCATGTGATTACTGTCAAATATTGGCTGGGTATGGAGCCCTCGAAAGGTTTGACTGGGCTTGGCATACAAGATGTCACATTCACATGACTGAAAGTGCATGAGAGCTATCAGCTGGGAGCTTAGCCATGGCTCTTCCCTGGAGGACCAATACATGGCCTTTCTTTGTGGCTTCAGCTTCTTGCAGAATAGTTGCTGGTTCAGAGATGAGAGATCCCAAAAGCAAGTCAGAGACAGGAAGTAGATACTGATATCCTCTTAAGGCCTGGGCCCAGAAATTGGCAGAATACCACTTCCACTATATATTATTGGAGCCTGACCAAACAGATGGGGAGGCAGAGAGGTGTGAGACTTCACCTCTCAGTGGAAAGAATAGCAAAGTATGTGGCCACCTTTATTCTACTATACTTCTCTTCTCAGGACTTCATTTGCTTTATATAAAGTGAAGGTTAACGAGATAATGTCTAAGGTCACTGTCAGTTTCTAAAATTCTATGATAAATACTTTTTACAATTGAGAGACTTCTAATTTTCTTTTTATTTTTTTTAAAGATTTTATTTTATTTATTTGAGAGAGAGAGAGAGAAAGGGGGAGGGGCATAAGCAGACTCCCCGCTGAGCACGGAGCCCAATGCAGGGCTCCATCTCACAACCCTGAGATCATGACCTGAGCCAAAATCAAGAGAACTGACTGAGCCACCCAGGCGCCCCAAGACTCCTAATTTTCTTACAGCTATAGACTTTGGAGAAAATGAAAGTGGTTTTTAAGTATACAGCTTGCCCACTAGGTTGTTTGTATATATATCAAGAAGAAAAAAAAAAAAAAGAACACTGCATTTATCTTCCAGGAAACGTTCTTTGTGAAAGGAGCTATCTAACCAAGGCAACAGAGAAAATCATCATTAATTTACTACAAACGTTGATCCAAAAGTGTCTGTGACAGAGTCCAGGGAAATAGGAGAGCTTAAATATATGTTTCAGAAGACATTGTAAGTTTACTTTGTATAGATTGTTTCCAACCCTCCACCTTTGTTTTCCCTACTCCTCCTCCACCCAGACTACTTAGACTCATCTTATTCCCAAACTGGGTAATTTGACAGAGCAGGACAGAAAATCTTAGATTCTGAATGACTTCAAGGAAAAGCTATTTTCAACATGTCTGGGTTTTGATACCTCAACTGTGTTTGTCAGAGAAATCTAAAATCAGTGAACTTGTTGCAGTAAGACTTGGAAAAGTCCATTTTTAAAGAATTCCTATCAGATCTTTGAAGAAAAACTCCATGTTGTTAAAGGAACACTTTAGATAGTGGTTAAAATTGTAACTTTTACCAAAAAAAAAAAAAAGAAAGAAAAAAACCCTGGATTTGAACACAAAGAAAAAATAATTAGGCAACCAAAAGGATTTGGGGTATTGGAGAAAAGAAAGTGGGAATGAGGAGAAGAGTGGCCAGTAAATTGGGCCTGAACTTTCCCATCCTCTAGTGGGGTCATGTCTGAGGTCTCCTGTTATATTATCATGTTTGGTATAAAATGATCATGGGTGAAATGATGGTTATAAAACCCTGGGTAGTGTCAATAACTGGAGAACCTAGATCCTTATGGCTAATTTTGTTTAGTTATGCTGAACTAAGTAATTATTATGCAAAGCTTATCCTACTTTGCACATCCAAGTTACTCTATGTTTTTGGATCCACCAAGCCACAGTAGGGATGAGAAGAAGGAGTCAAAAGGTTGGCATTTTAAAAATCATCTTTACATCGTGATTAGCAATTTAATGACAAATATGCTCATTGAATTATGCTCCCCAATATTTGATCTTGCACTGATGGTGAAATAGGGCACCATTAACTCTACTGACTTCCACCAATAATACCTATTAAACAGGAAGTTTAAAATATTGATTTTACCTTAAAATTTAAAGTATTCACTAATTCTAGAGAGTAAGAATTTTATCTGTCGTCACATTGAGCCTATTCTGTTAGCCAAGTCTATGCAGCTAGTACTCCATAAATCTGCACTGAATGAAGGAACACATTCATAACACTAACTCACTTTTGTTTCTCTCTAAAAAGTTAACTTCCAATAACTGGACTTGGGACCATGTCTGAGCCCAGTTACTTGGTAGGGTGCCTTCCTATTCTACTGCGCATGAATACTTGAAAATAATTCTTCACAATGATATTAGCAAACACCTTTGCCATCAATTATCAAAAGCAAACACTATAAACTCTACTCCAGATCTCCTGAGGGAATATGGAATATGTCACAATAAGATAACATTTTTAAAGACCTTTGCCCACTTCAGAGATAATAGTTTGTAACTTTAATGTGATAATATAATTGTTATTCAGAAGAATGCCATTGCATTCAATACATGCATTGCTTATTACAATGGCTGTTATTTAATATTTCTTTAAAATTAATTTCTAAAAACTCCACTATTATTCTTGAATCATACTACAATTTGTTCTCAGTGATCAGTTCATGCTGAACACTACATAGTTGCTACAAACTAAAAAGGTAACATCTCCAGTCTATCCCATGGATTTTACCATGTCAATTATCATTAAATATGACAGTGTTAATGATCTAGGCCTGAAGATTTTCTGTGAATTAGAGAAGTTTCTCCATGTGAAAAGCTAGCTTTGTCAGTGCTTTGACTTATTCATCAAAAATTCATCTGTCTTGATGCACCTTATTTTAGTAAGTTTTATGGGAGCCTTTCATCAAAAAGGAAAAAGTGGGTGGACATTTAATTATAATACTTTCCTCCAACCTACAAAGCTGATTGTTCCCACTCACAAAATGGCGAGCCAGATTTAGCAAAGCCCCAGTGCCAAGAGAGAAGGCTGTAGAGGGGACTCTTGCTGTTTGCAAGAAGTGCTTAGATCTCTCAGCTCTACTTCTATCTTTGCTTTTTAACAGAATCCTGTTCGAATGTCACACATTGCTTTAATTGATCATCTGTTATCAAATAAGAATATGCTCAGTTACAAATAAATAAAGCTTTTAGAGTCCCATCTCGTTCTTCCTCCTCCCCCCAAAAAAGAAAAAAATTGAAAAAATAAAAAGAACAAATCCATACTTATACTTGTGCACAAACCAACAACTGTTCTCAGTGAGCATCTTGGCAGCTCTCCTCTTTTGTTGGGGAAGGGATGTTATAGCTAAGTCAGGAATGCTTTTGCTTATATAGAGCACAGGTGTGACTGCCCACTCTCTGGATTAGAAACTGTTCAACATCTTAATCCTCTTTCAGCTAAAGCTCATGATGACCATGATCCTTAAAAACCTAACCTGAATATACAGTGAGTGACCTTTCCATGTTGGAGAGGTTTCTTTATAAATTTCCCATTCATGGTGTTTGGAATGCAGGGAAATGGGGAGTAATACAATTATAGAAAAGTCAGAGCCTTTCCATAGTCAGATGTAGGTATTTTTGAATGAGATATTAGTGTTTTGGAATTAAGAGGAGGGAGAAAACTATATGGGATTAGAGTAGTTTGGGAATTTAGTAGGAAGTAAACAATATAAGTAATATTTACATCAAAACTTGATGACTAGGCAGGAGTTGGATTTGAAAAAACTAGAACTCCAACTTGAGATACAAGTGTGACTAAAGTCACAATGCTCATTCCTATGTTCCAGGAATGTATTAGAAATGAAATCTAGGTCATTAAGTTGGCCGAAGCATGAAATGTGATAAAGGCAATTGATCAATACCCTTGAATATTTGATTGCCAGGGTGAATAGGTTAGATTTCATCTTAAGAACTGGATGATCCAGTAATGTATTTGGAAAGCTGCAGTTGCTTCTCACCACAGAAGGGACTCAAGGGAAGCCATATTTTAGGAGAGTTTGTGTATGGATTATTTCATATCTGGATATAAAAATTTTCTGACTCCCAATAATTGATTAGAATCTCATGAATATAAACTGGCATTTAAAAAGACTGCATTTAAAGCTTAATTTAATCTTATACATTAAAGAGAGATAAAACTAGATTTAATCATGAACTTGGAACATAAAAGCAAGTGACTCAAGACTTAATGGCATTAGATTGATGCTATCCAATAGAAATAGAAAGCAGAATACAAATATAATTTAAAATTTTCTAGTAGTCACAGTAAAAAAAAAGTAAAAATAAACAGGTGAAACCAATTTTAATAATGTGTTTTATTTAAACCAATATACCCCAAAATTTATCATTTCAATATGTAATAAATATAAAAACTTTACTGAGGTATCTTATTTTTTTTGTACTAAGTCTTGGAAACTTGGTGTATATTTTACATATGCAGCCTATCTGAATCTAGACTATCCATATTTTTAGTGTACAATAGCCATACATGGCTCATGGCTATGTCTTAGACATACAGGTCTAGATAGATGATTTGCAAGTTGAAGACAGGAGTATATTCATTCATTCATTCAACAAATATGTCTTTTTTATTTTTATGTTAATCACCATACATTACATCATTAGATTTTGATGTAGTGTTCCATAATTCATTGTTTGTGCATGCTCCATGCAGAACGTGCCCTCTTTAATACCCATCACCAGGCTAACCCATCCCCCCACCCCCTCCCCTCTAGAACCCTCAGTTTGTTTTTCAGAGTCTATTGTCTCTCATGGTTCGTCTCCCCCTCCGATTTCCACCCCCCTTCATTCTTTCCCTTCTGCTATCTTCTCCTTTTTTTTTTTTTTTTTT
>NW_023270232.1:2451535-2538795 GCF_011800145.1 Mirounga leonina | reverse complement strand
TCATTCTTCCCTTTCTGCTATCTTCTCCTTTTTTTTTTTTTTTTTTTAACATATAATGTATTATTTGTTTCAGAGGTACAGGTCTGCGATTCAACAGTCTTACACAATTCACAGCACTCACCATAGCACACACCCTCCCCAATATCTATCACCCAGCAACCCCATCCCTCCCACCCCCACCACTCCAGCAACCCTCAGTTTCTTTCCTGAGATTAAGAATTCCTCATATCAGTGAGGTCGTATGATATGTCTTTCTCTGATTGACATATTTCACTCAGCATAATACCCTCCAGTTCTATCCATGTCGTTGCAAATGGCAAGATTATTCCTTTTGATGGCTGCATAATATTCCATTGTATATATATACCACCTCTTCTTTATCCATTCATCTGTCGAAGGACATCTTGGCTCTTTCCACAGTTTGGCTATTGTGGACACTGCTGCTATAAACATCAGGGTGCACATACACCTTCAGATCCCTACATTTGTATCTTTGGGGTAAATACCCAGTAGTGCAATTGCTGAATCATATGGTAGCTCTATCTGAAACTTTTTGAGGAACCTCCATACTGTTTTCCAGAGTGGTTGCACCAGCTTGCATTCCCATCAACAGTGTATGAGGGTTCCCCTTTCTCCGCATCCCCGCCAACATCTGTCGTTTCCTGACTTGTTAATTTTAGCCATTCTGACTGGTGTGAGGTGGTATCTCATTGAGGTTTTGATTTGGATTTCCCTGATGCCGAACGATGTTGAGCACTTTTTCATGTGTCTGTTGGCCGTTTGGATGTCTTCTTTGGAAAAATGTCTGTTCATGTCTTCTGCCCATTTCTTGATTGGATTCTTTGTTCTTTGGGTGTTGAGTTTGATAAGTTCTTTATAGATTTTGGATACTAGCCCCTTATCTGATATGTCATTTGCAAATATCTTCCCCCCCTTTGCCCTTGCTTCCCTTACCTTTGGCGAAGTTTCTAGGAAAAAGTTGCTGCGGCTGAGGTCGAAGAGGTTGCTGCCTGTGTTCTCCTTTAGGATGTTGATGGACTCCTGTCTCACATTTAGGTCTTTCCACCATTTTGAGTGTATTTTTGTGTGTGGTGTAAGGAAATGGTCCAGTTTCATTCTTCTCCATGTGGCTGTCCAATTGTCCCAACACCAGTTGTTGAAGAGACTGTCTTTTTTCCATTGGACATTCTTTCCTGCTTTGTCAAAGATTAGTTGACCATAGAGTTGAGGGCCCATTTCTGGGCTCTCTATTCTGTTCCATTGATCGATGTGTCTGTTTTTGTGCCAGTACCATACTGTCTTGATGATGACAGCTTTGTAAAGAGCTTGAAGTTTGGAATTGTGATGCCGCCAGCTTTGCTTTTCTTTTTCAACATTCCTCTGGCTATTCGGGGTCTTTTCTGGTTCCATACAAATTTTAGGATGATTTGTTCCATTTCTTTGAAAAAAGTGGATGGTATTTTGATGGGGATTGCATTGAATGTGTAGATTGCTCTAAGTAGCATTGACATCTTCACAATATTTGTTCTTCCAATCCATGAGCATGGAACGTTTTTCCATTTCTTTGTGTCTTCCTCTATTTCTTTCATGAATATTTTATAGTTTTCTGAATACAGATCTTTTGCCTCTTTGGTTAGATTTATTCCTAGGTATGTGATGGTTTTGGGTGCAGTTGTAAATGGGATCGACTCCTTAATTTCTCTTTCTTCTGTCTTGTTGTTGGTGTATAGGAATGCCACTGATTTCTGTGCATTCATTTTTTATCCTGCCACTTTACTGAATTCCTGTATGAGTTCTAGCAGTTTTGGGGTGGAGTCTTTTGGGTTTTCCACATAAAGTATCAGATCATCTGCAAAGACTGAGAGTTTGACTTCTTCTTTGCTGATTTGGATGCCTTTTATTTCCTTTTGTTGTGTGATTGCTGTGGCTAGGACTTCTAGTACTATGTTGAATAGCAGTGGTGATAGTAGACATCCCTGCTGTGTTCCTGACCTTAGGGGGAAAGCTTTCAGTTTTTCCCCATTGAGAATGATATTTGCTATGGGTTTTTCATAGATGGCTTTTATGATATTGAGGTACAGACCCTTTATGCCTATACTCTGAAGAGTTTTGATCAAGAAAGGTTGCTGTACTTTGTCAAATGCTTTTTCTGCATCTATTGAGAGGATCATATGATTCTTGTTCTTTCTTATGTTAATGTATTGTATCACTTTGATTGATTTGTGGATGTTGAACCAACCTTGAAGCCCAGGGATAAATCCCACTTGGTCCTGGTGAATAATCCTTTTAATGTACTGTTGGATCCTATTGGCTAGTATTTTGGTGAGAATTTTTGCATCCATGTTCATCAAGGATATTGGTCTGTAATTCGTTTTGATGGGGTCTTTGTCTGGTTTGGGGATGAAGGTAATGGTGGCCTCCTAAAACGAGTTTGGAAGTTTTCCTTCCATTTCTATTTTTTGGAACAGTTTCAGAATAGGTATTAATTCTTCTTTAAATATTTGGTAGAATTCCCCTGGGAAGCCATTTGGCCCTGGGCTTTTGTCTGTTGGGAGATTTTTGATGACTGCTTTAATTTCCTTAGTGGTTATAGGTCTGTTCAGGTTTTCTGTTTCTTCCTGGTTCAGATATGGTAGTTGATACATCTTAGGAAAGCAACCATTTCTTCCAGATTATCTAATTTGCTGGCATAGAGTTGCCAGCAACTCTATAAGAACATAATATGTTCTTATAATTGTTTGTATTTCTTTGGTGTTGGTTGTGATCTCTCCTCTTTCATTCATGATTTTGTTGATTTGGGTCATTTCTCTTTTCTTTTTGATAAGTCTGGCCAGGGGTTTATCAATCTTGTTAATTCTTTCAAAGAACCAGCTCCTAGTTTCGTTGATCTGTTCTACTGTTCTTTTGGTTTTTTGTTTTTTATTTCATTGATTTCTGCTCTGAACTTTACTATTTCTCTTCTCCTGCTGGGTTTATGCTTTATTTGCTGTTTTGTCTCCAGCTCTTCTAGGTGTAGGGTTAGGTTGTGTATTTGAGACCTTTCTTGTTTCTTGAGAAAGGCTTGTATTGCTATATACTTTCCTCTTAGGACTGTCTTGGCTGCATCCCAAAGATTTTGAACAGTTGTGTTTTCATTTTCATTGGTTTCCATGAATTTTTTCAATTCTTCTTTAATTTCCTGGTTGACCCATTCATTCTTTAGTAGGATGCTCTTTAGCCTCCATGTATTTGAGTTCTTTCTGACTTTCCTCTTGTGATTGAGTTCTAGTTTCAAAGCACTGTGGTCTGAAAATAGGCAGGGAAAGATCCCAGTCATTTGGTACCAGTTGAGACCTGATTTATGACCTAGGATGTGATCTATTCTGGAGAATGTTCCATGGGCACTAGAGAAGAATGTGTATTCCGTTGCTTTGGGATGGCATGTTCTGAATATGTCTGTGAAGTCCATTTGGTCCAGTGTCATTTTAAGTTTTTATTTCCTTGTTGATCTTTTGCTTAGATGATCTGTCCATTCCAGTGGGGGTGGGTGTTAAAGTCCCCCACGATTATTGTATTGTTGTCAATGTGTTTCTTTGCTATTGTTATTATTTGGCTTATAGAATTGGCTGCTCCCATGTTAGGGGCATAGATATTTACAATCGTTAGATCTTCTTGTTGGATAGACCCTTTAAGTAGGATATAGTGTCCTTCCTCATCTCTTATTACAGTCTTTGGTTTAAAATCTAATTTGTCTGATATACGGATTGCCACCCCAGCTTTCTTTTGGTGTCCATTAGCATGGTAAATGGTTTTCCACCCCTTCACTTTCAATCTGGGGGTGTCTTTGGGTCTAAAATGAGTCTCTTGCAGACAGCATATTGATGGGTCTTGTTTTTTAATCCAGTCTGATAGCCTGTGTCTTTTGATTGGGGCATTTAGCCCATTTACATTCAGGATAACTATTGAAAGATAGGAATTTAGTGCCATTGTATTGCCTGTAAGGTGACTGTTACTGCATATTGTCTGTGTTTCTTTCTGGTCTATGTTGCTTTTAGGCTCTCTCTTTGCTTAGAGGACCCCTTTCAAGATTTCTTGTAGGGCTGGTTTTGTGTTTGCAAATTCCTTTAGTTTTTGTTTGTCCTGGAAGCTTTTTATCTCTCCTTCTATTTTCAATGACAGCCTAGCTGGATATAGTATTCTTGGCTGCATATTTTTCTCATCAAGTGCTCTGAATGGGTCCTGCCAGTCCTTTCTGGCCTGCCAGGTCTCTGTGGATAGGTCTGTTGCCAATCTAATGTTTCTACCATTGTAGTTTACAGATCTCTTCTCCCGAGCTGCTCTCAGGATTTTCTCTTTGTCTCTGAGACTTGTAAGTTTTACTATTAGATGTTGGGGTGTTGACCTATTTTTATTGATTTTGAGAGGGGTTCTCTGTGCCTCCTGGATTTTGATGCCTGTTTCCTTCCCCAAATTAGGGAAGTTCTCTGCTATAATTTGCTCCAATATACCTTCTGCCCCTCTCTCTCTTTCTTCTTCTTCTGGGATCCCAATTATTCTAATGTTGTTTTGTCTTATGGTGTCGCTTATCTCTTGAATTCTGCCCTCGTGATCCAGTTTGTTTATCTCTCTTTTTCTCAACTTCTTTATTTTCCATCATTTGGTCTTCTATATTACTGATTCTCTCTTCTGCCTCATTTATCCTACCAGTTAGCGCCCCCATTTTTTATTGCACCTCATTAATAGCCTTTTTGATTTTGACTTGGTAGGATTTTAGTTCTTTTATTTCTCCAGAAAGGGTTTCTCTAAACTTCCATATTTTTTTTAAGCCCAGCTAGTATCTTTAAAGTCATGGTTCTAAACTCTTGATCTGACATCGTATTAATGTCCGTATTGAGTAGGTCCCTGGCAGTCGGTACTACCTCTTGTTCTTTTTGTTGAGGTGATTTTTTCCTTCTTGTCATTTTGTCCAGAGGAGAATAGATTAATGAGAGAACAAAATGCTAACAGGTTACAACGTCCCCCAAAAATATACTCTAAACAATTCAGAAAAGGCCTGAGGCCGGGGGAAAAGAAAGGGAAAGATAGAAAAAAGAAAAAGAAAAAGATAAAAACAAACAAATACAGCACAAAACAAACAAAAAAAAAACACAATATGATCAAATATGATCAGGCTGGTGCATAGATCAGTGCCACACACTAGATTTGGGGTGTATTTTGGTCTGTTAGAAGAAAGTGCCTCGCAAAATTTTAAAGAAAGAAAAACTTATATATGTACAAAAATAAGGGTTGATATGATGAAGGGATGGTGTATGAATGTAAAGATGAAAATTATAAAAAATTTTATAAAAGGAATTGATAAGTGAAAATGGCCGCCTCCCAATCCCGGAGGAGCTGAGAACTCGGGGCCCCACTCCTCAGTGAGCCCCCAGAGAAAAGCAGTCAGTCACTCCTGTCTCCCTGGTCTCTGGCCACACTCCATGCTCACCTGGCCTGTGACCGAGCGTTTCTATCTCTGGCACCTGACTCGGTGTGGAGTCTCCAAACCCAGCAGATCCCTGCGGTGCGCTCCTGCACTGCTCCTCTGGGGGAGGAAGGGGAGTCTCCTTGGATCTGCCGCTTGTTGGGTCCCTGCTGGAGGAGCAGTGGCCCGACTGTGCCACGGATCATGGTTTATGGCAACCCCGAGCTGAGAGCCCACTCCTCAGCTCTGTCTCTGCAGCTGGCTTCCCCGCTCCGATACATGGGAGCTCTTACATGCTCAGGCAACCTCGGTCTTTCTGTGACCCCGAGGGTCCTGAGACCACACTGTCCCACGAGGGTTCCACCCCCCGATTAGCCACTGGAGCGACGTCCCTCAGCGGAGCAGACTTCTAAAAGTTCCGATTTTGTGCTCCACGGCTCTATCACTTGCCAGAAGCCCCTGATGGAGGCCCCCTCCCCCGCCGTCTATCCTCCCGAATATTGCCTCGGATTCACTTCTCCGCACATCCTACCTTCCAGAAAGTGGTCGCTTTTCTGTTCAGAGAGTTGTTGCTCTTCTTTTCTTCGATCTCCTGTTGAGTTTGTAGGTTTTCAGAATGGTTTGATCCCTATCCAGCTGAATTCCTGAGACCAGACGAAATCCAGGTCTCCTACTCCTCTGCCATCTTGCTCCTCCCCCCCTCAACAAATATGTCTTAAGTGCCTGTAGAGCTATGTACTCTGCTGGACCCTGGGGATACTGTCTAGAGCCTTTGTGTTTGTTTTCCTAGACTGATGTACAGTAAGTACAGCATTCAGTAAATCATTATTGAATGAATTAGTATATGAAAAAAGTAGAATGTCAGTTAATCCTATGGAAAAATTTAAAAGATGGCAAATAGCATGATTTATTGAGTAGGGTATAAAATATGGAGACAGACTTAGTTTTGAATCTGGGCTTGATGTTATTGGGCAAGTCACTTAATATCTCCTGTATCTATTCTGTAAAGGACATACTCCATTGTAAAGTGAAAACAATAGTGAGATTAAATGGGATGACACATTAAAGTACCAAATGCTACATGATGTGGACATTGGTGTTCAGTGAATTTTTAGTCTTCTTCCCTCTCCTCTTTTAAACATTTTTTCCCCAAAGTCTTATGTGGAAAGAGGTCACTTGAGTCTCCAAAACTCCTGAAAATGACATTTTCCTTTTGAAAAATTCATTTTATAAGGAATTTCAAATATACTCTAGTTGTTGGACTTTTGTATCCAACTTCCAAATATAGGTAAGTGTTTTTCAGGAATATTAACAGGTGAAAAGATAACATGTACAAAATGTCCAGCTGAAATTATGTCTCCAAGGCTTGGATATACACTTAATTGGTGAAATTTTTCCAAAACTTTCCAGTATTACTCTCCAGGAGGTATTTAGCCAAGAGTTAACAAGAAAACATGCTAACTAACAATTACTGAAATGGAGAACATAAGCTTAGTCTAAAGGGTTGGTCTCTACTCATCTTCAGTCAATTATTGTTCTGCATGAATTCAGGCCCTGTTTTGTCAGACATTGCAATTTCTCAAAAGAACTCAGAAATAGAGATTTTAATGTAAAATGGTTTTCTAAGTATAGACAGCTAAATCAGTTTAAAACAAAATAAAATAGGGGTTCCTGGGTGGCTCAGTCGGTTAAGCAGCAGACTCTTGATTTTGACTCAGGTCATGGACTCGCGGTTGTGGGATTGAGCCCAGTGTCGGGCTCAGTGCTTAGTGTGGAGTCTGCCTCAGATTCTCTCTCCCTCCCACTTATTTTCTCTCTCTCTCTCTCTCAAATAAAAAAATAAAATCTTAAAAAAAGTAAAACAAAATAAAACCGCAACCCTGTTAATTGTATTGTGGCAATACATAATTCCAAGGGCCACTAGTTTTGCAATCTCTGCTCTAAGGTCAAGCTTAAACAAGATGGATTTTTGTAAGTGATGTAGATTATATCTGGAGAATGTCTTGTTAGTAAGAATCAGATATTATAGTTAGGTGGTAAAATGCAGGAAGGTAACTTGATTTGGGGAAGTGGGTTCTTTCTGTTTTTCTTTCTTGTAGTGGTTAACCTTGAAATAGGTGGTGAATTGAAAAGAGTTAAGAGCACAGTGAACATAAGCTATTTCCTCCTATCTCCTCTGCTTCTTGCAAACACTGTCAGGGTAGGACTAGGGAGAGAAAAAGTGGGATCTTGCCAAAGGATCATCCAAATGTATGTTAGACCCAGTGAAAGCTATAGCTTTGTATATCCAAGAAATCCCTTTCATAAAAAAAAAAAACAATTAGGCATGGCACTTTCTGCAAGATGCAAGTGTAGATTTGATGCTTTTAAAGAAATGCTCCCATTACTGAAAAACAAAATCAAATTTACTCTGCATTCCATTGATGACTTTGTCTGAAGTATAGGCAGCATGAAAAAAAGCCTTATTTTTTCTAAATCACTCCAACGTTTTTGTGATATTTTACACATGGAGTTCCAAAAGAACACCAGAACATCCTTAGAGGGTTTGACTTTTGTGTTTGAATCTGCCTATTAAATCACTACTACAGATTATCTTTTCCTTCCCCCATTTTTCTTGTCAAAGAAGAATATCTAAGGTTGTTTTAGTTTTCCTTTGCTAGCAACATTTCACCCACTTAAAGCATACATTTTAATGATGTTTAGAAGGTACACAAATTTGTGCCATCACAATCAATTTTAAAACATTTCCATTTTCTCCAAATTAGGCAATTACTAATATACTTTCTGTCTCTATAGATTTGCCTATTCTGAATATTAGATATAAATGGAAGCATACAATATGTGGAATTTGTGACTGGCTTCTTTAACTTAGCATGATGTTTTCAAGGTTCATCCATGTGTAGCATGTATCAGTACTTCATTCCTTTTTATGGGCAATTCTGTTGTATGGATATACCATATTTTATTTATCCATTTATAAGTTGATGGACATCTGAGTTGTTTCTATTTTTTTGCTATTATGGATAATTCTGATGAACATTTTAATACAAGTTTTTGTGTAGGCATATGTTTTTATTTACCTTGGGTATATACCTGATAGTGAAATTTTTGGATCATATGATAAATCTGTATTAAGCACATGAGAAACTACCTGACTGTTTTCTGGTGGCATCAGGTTGTAACATTTTTATTTCCTTACCACCAGTATATGAAGGTTTCAATTCTCATCCTTGCCAACACTTGTAATTGTTTGCCTTTGATTATAGTCATCTTAGTAGGTACGAAGTGGTATCTCATTGTGGCTTTGATTTGCATTTCTCTATAGCTAATTATGTTGAACAGTATTTTATGTGCTTATTGCCCATTTTTATATCTTTTTTGGAGGAAATATTTATTTAGATCCTTTGCCCATTAAAATATAGTATTTGTCCTTTTTCTTATTGGGGTATAATATATAATAGTTCTTTATATATTCTAGAAGCAAGTTTCTTATCAGATATATGATTTAGAAAATTTTCTCCCTTTCTGTAGGTTGTCTTTTTAGTTTCATGATGGTATCCTTTGAAGCACAAAAGTTTTAAATTTTGATGAGTGCTTTTTTTCTATTTTTTATTTTGGTTTCATATCTATAAAACCATTGCCTAATCAAAGGTTATGAAGATTCACTCGGATGTTTTCTTCTAAAATTTTTATACTTTTAGCTTTTATATTTAGGTCTTTGGTCAGCTTAGAATTAGTTTTTATATCTGGTATTAGAGTCCAATTTCATTCTTTTTTATGTGGATATTTATTAGTCTTAGCACCATTTGTTGAAAAAACTACTTTTTTCTAATTGAGTTGCTGTAATAAATTGACTATAAATATGAGGGGTTATTTCTAGATTTAGTTTTATTCTGTTGATCTATGCCTGTTCTTATGTCAGTATGACTCTGTTTTGGTTACTATGGTTTTGTAGTAAGTTTTAAAAAAAGAAAGTGTGAGTCCCCCAACTTCATTCTTTTTCAAGGTAGTTCTGGCTATTATGAGCCCCTTAAATTTTAAAATAATTTTAAGTATGTCATTTCTGGAAGAAAAAAACACATCTGGGAGTTTGATAGGGATTGGGTTGAATCTGTAGATCAGTTTGGGGAGTATTGCCATCTTAACAATATTAAGTTTTTCAATCCATGAACATAGAATGTCTTCCCATTTATTTAGATCTGCTTTAATTTCTTTCAACAATGTTTTGTAGTTTTCAGTGTATAAGTCTGCACTTCTTTTGTTAATTATGTTCCTAAAATTTATTATTTTTGATGCTTTTCTAAATGGTATTTTTCTTAATTTCATTTTTAGGTTCTTTTTTGTTGTATATTGAAGTGCAATTTTTTTTTAAAGATTTTATTTATTATTTGACAGAGAGAGAATGAGAGAGAGAGAGCACATGAGAGGGGGGAGGTCAGAGGGAGAAGCAGACTCCCTGCCGAGCAGGGAGCCCGATGCGGGACTCGATCCCGGGACTCCAGGATCATGACCTGAGCCGAAGGCAGTCGCTTAACCGACTGAGCCACCCAGGCACCCGAAGTGCAATTTTTTTTATATACTGATTTTATATCTTGCAGCCTTGCTGAACTTATTTATTATTTCTAATTGTGTGTGTGTGTGTATTCCTTAATGTATGTTATATACAAGATAATGTCATATGAGAATATAATTATACTTCATTTCCAATTTGGATGTTTTTAGTTTTATTTTCATTCCTGAGGGTCATTTTTTAAGCTTTTTTCCATCTGTATATTTTCTTTGGTGAAGTTTCTGTTAAAAAATTTTACCTTTTTTTGTAATTGGATTGTTTACTTATATTTATGTTATTTAAAAGTTATTGGTATATTTTGAATACAAGTCCTTTATTGTGTATCTGATTCACAGGTATTTTCTGTATATCTGTGGTTTAGCTTTCTAACCTTTTCATAGTATCTTGTTCAGCATAGAATTTTTATATTTTGATGAAGTCAAATTTATCAGTATTATCATATATGGATTGTGCTTTTGTGTTTTATATTAGAAACTTTTGTCTAGGGTACCTGGGTGGCTCAGTCAGTTAAGTGTCCACCTTTGGCTCAGGTCATGATCCCAGGGTCCTGGGATCAAGCCCTACATTGGGCTCCCTGCTCAGCAGGGAGTCTGCTCGTTCTCTTTCTTTCTCTCTCTCTCTCAGATAAATAAATTTTAAAAAATCTTAAAAAAAAAAAAAGAAACCTTTGTCTAACCCAGGATTACAAACATTTTCTCCTATATTTTCTTCTACAAGTATTATCCAGTTTAGTTTTTACATTGGGTTTTTATTACATTTTGTGTTAATTTTTGTATATGGTACAAAGTACATATAAAGGTTTTCTTTTTTGTTTATTTATTGCATATGGATCTCCAATTTTTTCTGTATCATTTTTTGAAAAGAATATAATTTCTCCATTGATCATGGTTTCACCTTTACTAAATATCAGTTGACCTATATTACAGATATCTCTCTCATCTGTTCTGTTCTATTACTTTATGTGTCTTCCTTTCACCAATTCCACATTGTCTTTAAAACTGAAGATTTATAGTAAGCCTTGAAATCATATATTGTGAGTCCTCTGACATTGTTCTTCTTTTGAAAAATTGTTTTGGTTATTCTATTTTCTTTGTCTTTTTGTATAGATTTCTGTATGATTCCATCAATACCTACAAAACTATTGCAGGCAATAAGATTGGAATTGCATTTAATCTCTAGATCAATATACAAATTGATGTAATAATATTGATTTCTCTCATTCATGAATATGGTATATTTCTCCAGTTATTTAAGCTAACTTTGATTTTTTCCCATAAATGTTTTATAGTAATCACCCTCAATTTTAGTTGTTAAATATATAAATAATAACAGTTTTAACCTGTTTCTTGTACTAATCTAATTCATTGTAAGATTTTCTATTTATTTTGTTAGTTTATGGAGGTTTTATTGTATGTGTGTGGGGCACCCTTAAATGAAATTCAGAAAACTTGCCCATTAATTAGTGGCTATATTTGGAGACTAACTTAAGTAAAAAGTTTTGTACTTCTTTTAATACTATAACTTATAAGAATTTTAGAAGGCAATACAGACTAATGTAGTCGGGAAGAACATAGAGTCAGACAAACAAATCCTGACTTCAATACCATGTGAACTTGAGCAACTTATTTAGTCTCTCTGGGTTTCTAAACTCTAGAGCAATGAAGATGATAGCATACTTATTATAAAGATTTGTGAGAATTCAGTGAGGTAGTTCAAGTAAAGCCTTTATAACAACATCTTGTAATACAGTAATGTTACAATAAATATTGGTCTAAAAAATCCCAGATAAGGAGAAAATAAAACTGTTTTTATTCCTAGATGTATAATTGCCTAGGTAGGAAATATGAAATCTCCTGAAACTAATAGATGGTTATAACAAGGTTGATTATGGCAAAGTGAACATGTAAAATTCAACCACTTTTCTATAACCAGCAATGACCAAGTGGAATTTGAAATTGAAAACACATTATCATTACATAAGAACACCTAAATATATAAAGCAAATATTAACAGATCTGAAGGGACAAATAGACAACAATAAAATGATAGCATGGGATTTCAATACCACATTTTCAATGGATAGATCATCAAGACAGAAAAGTAATGAAAAAACATTGGACTAAACTATACATTAGACCAGATGGACCTAATGGACATATACAGAACATTCCATCCAACAGCAGCAGAACAGACATTTTTTGGTAGCACCCATGGAACGCTTCTAGGACATATCAAATGTTAGGCCACAAAACATCCTAATAAATTTAAGAAGATTTAAATCATATCAAGCATCTTTTATGATCACATGATATGAAACTAGAAATTAATTATAAGAAAAAAACTGGAAAGTTCACAAATATATGGAGAGTAAGCAACATGTTACCAGACAACCAAAAGGCCAGAGAAGAAATCAAAACAGAAATAAAAACATAACTTAAGACAAATGAAAATGAGAATACACCATACCAAAACTTATGGGCTGCAGCAAAAGCAGTTCTATGAAGGAAATTTGTAGGGATAATTGCCTACATTAAGAAACAAGAAAGATCTCAAATGAACTGCCTAACTTTATACCTCAAGGAAGTAGAAAAATAATAACAAACAAAGTCCAAATTTAGCAGAAAGAAAGAAAGAACCAAGATCAGGGCAAAAATAAATGAAATGGGGAACAGAAAAATAGTAGAATATATCAAAGAAACTAGATGCTGATTTTTTAAAAAGACAAACAAAGTAGACAAACCTTTAGCTAGACTCACCAAGGAAAAAAAGACTAAACTAAAATAGCATTATAAATGAAAGAGGAGACATTAGAACTCATACCACACAAATACAAAGGATCATAAAAGACTAATATGAACAATTTATGCTAACAAATTGGACAACCTATAAGAAATGGATAAATTCCTAGAAACATACAATCTACCAAGACTGAATCATGAAAAAAATAGAAAATCTGAACAGATGAATATGTAAGAAGATTGAATCAGTAATCAAAAAATTCCAACAAAGAAAAATCCAGGACCGCATGGCCTCACTGGTCAATTCTACCAAACATTTAAAGAAGAACTAATACCAATCCTTCTCAAACCCCTTCCAAAAAAGAAATGAAGCGAAATGGAATACTCCCAAATCCATCCTATGAGACTAGCATTACCCTAATACTAAGGCCAGATAAAGACACTTCAAGAATAAATAAATAAATAGCCAATATCCCTGATAAATATAGAGGCAAAAAGCCTCAACAAAATATTAGCAAACTAAGTTCAACAATACATTAAGAGGATCATACAACATGATCAAGTGGGGTTTATTAAAGTATTTCAAGGGTTGTTCAATATCTGTAAATCAGTCAATATGATATACCACATTAACAAAATGAAGGATGAAAAATCATATGATCATCTCAATAGATGCAGAAAAAGCATGTGACAAAATTCAACATTTCTTTCTGAGAAAAACTCAACAAACTGGATGTAGAGGGAACGTACCTCATGATAGCAAAGGCCATATATGACAAGCCCACAGTGGTGAAACACTAAAAACTTTTCCTCTAAGATAAGGAAAAAGACAAAAATGCCTACCTCACCATTTCAACATAGTACTGGAAGTCTAGTCAGAGCAAATTAGGCAAAAAAAAGCAATAAAAAGCATCTGAGTTTGACAGGAAGAAATAAAATAGTCTCTATTTGCAGATGTTATGATATTATACATAGAAAAACTGAAAAGCATTTTGTGCTTATGGATTGGCAAAATTAATATCTTTTAAATGTCTATGTTATCCAAAGCAATCTATAGACTCAATTCCATCTCTATCAAAATTCCAATGGCATTTTTCACAGAAATAGAGAAAACACACCTAAAATTTGTGTGAAGATACAAAAGATCTTGAATAGTCAAAGCAATCTTGCTGAAGAACAGAGCTAGAGGTATTATACTTCCTGATTTCAAACTATATTACAAAGCTATAGTAATCAAAGCAATATGGTATTGGCATGAAAAGACATATAGATCAATGGAACAGAATAGAGAACCCACAAACAAATCTACACAATTATGGTAAATAAACTTAAAAGAACCAAGAATATACAATGGGGAAACAGTCTTTCAAATAAACGGTATTGGGAAAACTGGGAGAGCCACATGGAAAAGAATGAAACCACACCACTGTCTTATACTGTACAGGCAAACCTACGCAAAATGGATTAAATATTTGAACCTAAGACCTGAAACCATAAACCTCCTAGAAGAAAACATAGGCAGTAAACTCTTTGGGATCAGTTTTGGCAAGTAACTGATTTGACACCACGAGTAACGGCAACAAAAGCGAAAGTTAAACAAGTGGGACTATATCAAACTAAAAAGCTTCTGTGCTGCAAGGGAAATGGTCAACAAAATGAAAAGGCAACCTACTAAATGGGAGCAAATATTTGCAAAGGTAGTCTTTCTAACAGTGTTGGAACAACTGGATATCCACATGCCAAAAAATGCATCTAGCCCTAATACCTTACAAAAAAATTATCTCAGAATGGATCATAAGCCTAAATGTAAAATGCAAAACTATAACATCTCAGAAGATAACTTAAGAGAAAATAACTAAAGAGAAAACCTAAATAACCTTGGATATGGCAATGACTTTTTAAACACAAAACCAAAGGCACTATCCATGAAAGAAGCAACTGATAAACTAGATTTTATTAAAATTAAAACAAACAAACAAAAAAAACAAAAAAACATTTGCTCTGCATAGGCATTGTTGAGAATAAGACAAAGCACAAGCTTGGAGAAAATATTTGCAAGAGACATAACTAATAATGGATTTTATCCAAAATATACAAAAAACTCCTAAAACTCGACAATAAGAAAGCAAACAACCTGACTAAAGAATGGTCAAAGGGGCAAAAGAACTGAACAGACACCTAACTGAAGAAGATATACACATGGCAGGTAAGCATTTGAAAGGATGTTCAATATCATGTTTTTAGGGAAGTGCAAATTAACAACGAGTTACCACTACACATCTACTAGAATGGCCAAAATCTAAAACACTGACAACACCAAATTTGGCAAAGATATGGAGCAATAGGAACTCTCATATAGTACTGGTAGGAATGCAAAATGCTACAGCCATTTTAAAGAACAGTTTTGCAGTTTCTTATAAAACTAAACATACTCTTACTATATAAGCCAGCAATCACATTCTTTGATATTTACCCAAAGGATTTGAAAACTTATGTCCACGGAAAAACTTTCACTTGGATTTTATAGCCGCTTTATTCATAATTGCCCAGATTTGGAAGCAACCAAGATGCCCTGCAGTAAGTTAATGCATAAATAAACTTGTGATTCATCTAGACAATGGAATATTATTTAGCACTAAAAAGGAATGGGCTACCAAGCCATGAAAAGACCTGGAGGAGCTTTAAATGCATATTACCAAGTAAAAGAAGTCAATTTGGCAGGGCTACATACTATATGATCCCAACTATATGACATTGTAAATAAAGCAAAACATAGAGACAATATGGGTGGAGTAAGCAGTGGTTGCCAGGGGTTGGGGAAAGAGATGAATAGTCAGAGCTTAAGATTTTTAGGGCAATGAAAATAGTCTGTATGATACTATAATGATTGATACATGTTATTATACTTTTGTCCAAATCCACAGAATGTCGAGCAAGAGTGAGCCAAAATGTAAATTTTTGTTTATGTTATGATTTGTATGATGTATTATCAATGTAGTTTCCTCAATTGTAACAAATGTACCACTCTCATGGGGGATGTTGACAATGGGAGAGGCTATGCTGTATGGGAGCAGGGGATATGGGAAATTTCTGTAGGTTCCATTCAACTTCGTTGAAACCTAATATTGCTTTAAAAATAAAATTTATTGGGCGCCTGGGTGGCTCAGTCGGTTAAGCAGCTGCTTTCCGCTTGGGTCGTGATCCTGGGGTCCTGAGATCGAGTCCCACCTCGGGTTCCCCCTGCTCTGTGGGAAGCCTGCTTCTCCCTCTCCCTCTGCCTGCCACTCCCCCTGCTTGTGCTCCCTCTCTCTCGGTCAAATAAATAAATAAATAATCTTAAAAAAAAGAAAAAATAGTAAAATTTATTAATTACTTTATTAATTGTGAGTTATTAATTTTAAAAGTCTCAGGTAAAAATGAAAATCTGGTGATATAAAAAAGAAATTCTAAGATAAGTCTAATTTGAAAATGTCTTTTATTAGTGAACCTTTTCATTTTTCTCTGATCAACAGTTGATTAATATTATTTCAATGTTTTTGTGTAAACACTATAGCCAGAATCTCCAGGATATTAATTAGATAGAAGCTGTAGTGCATCTGTCAACTAGCGGCACGTCAGATATAAAATAAACCTAAGAAAGCAACCACTAGGGGACATTTACACTCAAATTAGCAGATTTATCTGATTTCGAAAATTCGACAGTTTTTTTTAGCAACATTGCCAAGAACCAGAGGAGAAACAATAAAGCAGTGGCATTTTTAAAAAGGATAATCATGAAGTCAGTGAAAATACCTATGGTTTATAAACTTGGAAACACACAAATGGATCTGGCATTTGTGTTTTCAGAATTCTGATGGATTTTAATCTCCAGATGCATACATTTAATGCAATTTCCAAAGCCCCTTTGCATTAGATTCTCTTGCTTAGGTTTGGCATGAGGTGGTGCTGATACCTTTGACGCCAGAGATGAGTTGACTAGCTCTGTGGCAAGAATTGAGTGCAGGAAGCACATCAGTAACATTTTTTAAATTAATAGACTGTCACCATCAATTCTTCTGTTTAGACGTCTGGACTATTGTCAATATAAGCATCCCAATTGACCTATGAGTTCATGCCAGTGGCAAAAAAACCCCCAAAAACAAAAAACCCTCATCGTGTACCTAATTTTATTATTTTGGGATTGTTATAAACTTTTTAAATTTTTTTAAATTTAATTAAATTAATTTATTTTTTAAAAGATTTTATTTATTTATTTGACACAGAGAGAGAGAGTGAGAGCAGGAACATAAGCAGGGGGAGTGGGAGAGGGAGAAGCAGGCTTCCTGCATAGCAGGGAGCCCGATGTGGGACTCGATCCCAGGACCCTGGGATCATGACCTGAGCCGAAGGCAGACGCTTAACGACTGAGCTACCCAGGCGCCCGAAACTTTTTTTTTTTTAAAGCAAAGAAGAAGACAAATGAGGAAAAGCATAGGGATCACCCATGAACTATTTCTCTGCTTCTTTCTAGGATACCTTTCTCCCTAAGAATTGTAGCAGAATAACCTACACTAGAGGAGTTGTTCATCACAGGTGCAGGAGTCTCCCTTTTTGGAGTCTTGTTTTCTAAATCTTCCAGACTATGAAAACCACATTTCCATGACAAACCACCATGTTGCTTCTGGAATTTGTGGTCAGTCTCAGACATTTCTTCAGCTAATACAGATTAGACCTGAGTTGTGACTGCAGATACCTAACTGTATAGATCAGTTTTTCATAATTCAATCTATGTTCAGAAGATTCACAGCTACAAAGCTACCTGCTGAATTAAAAAAAAAAAAAAGACTCTCGTGCTGCTGTGGGGCATGTGACCTGTAGGCACTGTTACAAGAGCTCAGTAGGTCTCAGGGCTTCCATGGTGTGAGCATTACATAAATGTGATTTTAGCAACTTCCTATCCACACATGTGGCCGTGCTTAACCATTTAGTCTTGAGGAATTTTCAGGTCATTTATTATTTTCCTAAGAGTAGGAAGGATTTTT
Organism: Mirounga leonina; assembly: GCF_011800145.1. Classification (NCBI taxonomy): domain Eukaryota; kingdom Metazoa; phylum Chordata; class Mammalia; order Carnivora; family Phocidae; genus Mirounga; species Mirounga leonina. Next base: position 2,521,026 of record NW_023270232.1, on the reverse strand, counting down.
TTTTTTCTTTGCTCTTATTAACAGACTGAATACCTTCTTTCTCCAAAATACAGACCACACAGGAAAAAATAAAAACATCAAAGCTCAAGATAATAGGCACTTTCTAAGCTTGAAAACAAAATTCAAGTGATACAAAAAAAAATTTGTTTAGGTTCTTTTTCTGGCTTTGCCACTGAACTATGGAATTTTAGGCAAGTCATAGTCTACCAGCATTTTATTTCTGTTGTATTTTCTATCTTCATCATCTTAATGAAAGGAATATTTTTTTCTGTTGGATAATTCTTTGATATTATTGACCAGAAATGTACAAACTATGCAAACAATAACATCTGCCAATCACAATTCCACATACACACACATGGACACAGACTGCAGTGCATCCATTTTCAGCGGTATTTAAGAGGAAAGTATTTAAAGTTGTGGGAACAAACTTTTAAAGATTGACTCTATTGGGATGAAAATAGTTGTGAAGAATTTGACTTGTGAAGAGTCAAAGGAACTATCACTTTAGACTCTCTACCTCTGTTATCGTGTGGAGAGACATAGAAATTATTTCCTAATATGCCCTGTGGCAGTGACTGGACTTCTTTGTGATTCTGTTTCCTCAAATACGGAATGGGAATAGTACTACCTTACAGAGTATTGTGAAGATAAAATTACATGGTTAACATGCAAAGGCTTAAAAAAGGAAAAAAAAAATACTCTGCAGATAATGCTTATAGTAATAGCTATCTTGTGTAAGTGCTTTTGTGTGCCAGAAAATGTTATATGCATTATCACATTTAGATATTATCTGCCTCATTTTATAGAAATGTTAAGGATGACGATTCTGCTTATCATGTCACATAGTTAGAAGATGGTAGAGCTGGAATGTGCGCACAGATCTGAATGGATTCTAAGTCCATATTCATTTGTTTTATTATACCCTTTATAAAATATTCTTCTTAGTCTTGGCAAATAATTTTGGCCTTGAAATATATTTTTCTAAAATTACCTAACAATATGTGTTAGCATTTACTTTAAATAACAAAATTAACTTCATCATATCTGATTAGACAAGAGACAGCTCAATAGAAGAGCCTAAGAGAACTTATAGTTTGTGTTTTCACTTTTGCAAATACAAAAATTAAGGGCCATGCCTAAGGCATGCATTTAGTTGGTACAAGGGTGATTACCACATCTCCCTATTATAAATGACATTAATATGACTCTTAATTGTATATCTTACCGTGGAGTAATGTTATGTATCTTTTCTCTCTAGCTAAGTCATCAGCGCCTAGAATTCTGGCTCTATGCATTAACAGATCTTCCATGTGTGGACATATAGTAGCCATTCTATAATTGTTAACTGAATGAATGAATAAATGTGAACACATATGGAGCACATCCTTTAGAAGAAGGCTGAATTTTAAAGATGGTGCACAGAAATACTAGTCCTTTAGATATTCTCTGCATTTTGACAATGTATTTCTTAATAGTAGAGTTAATGCCAGCAGATGAACATATTTTTGGTGTGATTTGTACAAAGTTTATTGGTTGGCTTTGAATGGCTGCAGAATAATCAAATACAAGGTAAGTCTGGACTTTAGAATCTATGCTGATATTTCGGCAGATACCAAACTTGGAAAGGCATAGGACTTAAAGATAACGAATAACATGTTGCACTGTATGGAGAGCCACAGACCTTGTCATAACCGATAACTAGGAACATGGAAATGACAACATGGTGAATGAGAGCCATGGACTATGAACTGGTGACTGAGTTTGTGTCCCTCCATATAAAATAATGAAGCCAGGGTCCTAAATTGTGACTCTTGGCTTTCAAAGAGCTTCTGTGTTAGTGTGGTAAAAGAATTTAGCACTTAGATTTGAAGTAAGATACCTCAGAGGTTATTAAATAATCATTTGGGGGTGATGACTTCTGAAATACTTTATTGCAATTTATTCCTCAATATAAAGAAACCCTTAGAACTCCTAAAGATATAGTAAGTACACCTCAGATTCAAGAATAAACTCAAAGGACAGTTTCATTTTATTGAAACACAAGAGACTTACACACTTTTTCTCTGTGTCATTTAGTAAGTATTATTAAGTATCAAATGGTATTAGATTTTTAAACTAACTAACCAAATATATAATAACATAAAGCTAAATTTTAAAAATATAAATGAAAGCAAACAACTTTTTTCCACTAACTTCCGAGTAGCCAATGACACTTAATAGTATCTAGAAAGGCAATAAGAAACAGTAGAAGGACAATAGCACTGAGTCACAAGACTATTATTCTGTCCCCTCCCTAACTCTCCCACTAACTAGTTGAGTGAGATTGACAAAGTGTTAACCATTCCATTAGATGAAGATGTGACCGCAGATTATGAAGTACTTCTGGCACTATATTCTATTACTTAATTCTGTGATCCAAAGAAGAATGTCATATGCAAATGACATGATTCTGTGTCCTCCACAATAAACAACTTCTTAATTATTCAAAGGTATAGTATATTTACCAATTCGAAGAAATAGAAACCTGTACTAAGAAAAGATAAACAAACCTTTCATAACAAATTTACCTAATCCGTCCTTGGTGCATCCAGATTATCTGTAAAATCCTAGTAAGTGATCCAGAGCTTCCTTTTCCAACATGGAATGAGATACTTTTAGAAAATATAGGTCTTAGAGAATGATTTTGCTTTTATGATAGCAGTCACTTCTAGAGACAGCAGCCTTCCCACTTGCAATTTACTCTCTGTCCCTTTCCTCTTCCCGCTTTTCCTCCTCTGTCTCCTCCTCTGTAGAGCTCTCATTTTCACTCTGTCTGATTTCATTCTTCCTATATAATTTTCTCTTTTATCAATAATTAGAAGCATCTTGTACCAGCATTTTACAATCCAACTGAATGTATTATAGTTTTCCTTACAGCAGAAATATAAAAGTCGTGTCTTTTTGAAAATACATTCTAGTGTCTCTTCAAAATAGCTTTAGAATATCTATCTCAGATTAACCACAAAATGTCTTAGTCTTTAGAAAGAATTTACGAAAACTCTTAATGGGGTTAATTTACATATCAGCAAAATTTACGTATACATAAAAAGACATGTCCTGATGACTTTTTATATTGTATTTGTAGAGGTCTATCCTCTTTAGGGGTCTTATTTCCTAGTCTTAGGGGTCTGTTGTCTTTAGAGATTAGCAGCAACCCTGTATTTAAACATGATGCCCATGCACATTTTAGATGTCTGAAGCAATCTCATGACCTAGGCTTATTCTCTTAAAGTACATGTATCTTATTTAACCAATATAACCAGCCAGTGGGGAGGTTTTCAGGTCAGTCAGGACTTTTGGTGCTCCTCAGGTCATACCGTATACGTAAATGCAACGTTGGCCTTTGTGTTAGACCATCCCGGAACTTATGTCCTATAATTTAATTTTATTCTTCATTTCGTATCAATGGAAATTTGTTGTTTTGGTCTTTGATGTTGTTATTCCAAATTCATGAGTAAGTGGTAGAAAACTAGATGTAGGGGAAGTGTGTAAGTTACAAGCCTACTAATTAAGCAAAATAATAAAACAGGGAAGAATAACATATTAAAATAGTCTATATAGAGATACTGACTCATGAGCAGATAAAAATAACAACAACAACAAAAAATGAGAGCACCAAAAGAGGACCCTTTATCTTGCTCATTGGGTATCTTTTTTATGTATAAGGGAATCTTGGTAAGCATGCAATATAACCAGAGGCCACACAAACACTTACCCATATTGCCATAGAGGAGGAACTTACACATGGATAGTGAGTTGTATTGGATTATCCTCAGGGCCTCTTCCAGCTCTAAAAATCTGAATTTGTGCATTCCCAGCCCTTAGTTTACATGACCATTGTAAATAGGAATCACCCTTTTTGATTCCACACTCCATAAGCACCTCAGTGAGGCCTCCCCTCACTTTTTCTGGTATCAAACGTTTTTCCCCTACGGTACTCTCAAAGTACTTGGGTAATGTCTTGTATTTTGACCTACTTGCTCTCTACACACTCATAGATTTGTTTTTCCTTGGCCTTGTAAATTTGCTTCTGTAGTGCTCTCCCTCCTACATAGTTAATCCCCATCACAACCTGTAACAAGCCCTCTTTATTTTCCAGTTCCAGTGCCAGAAACCTTCCCTTATCTACATCAGAAGGCATTGCTTTCATTTTCTGTATCTCCTACAGCATCATTTAAAAAACCTTTTTTACCTTGCATGATAGCAGTGGTCTCCAAACTTTAACATGCATAAGAATCACCTGGAGGGCTTTTTAAAAGAGTTTATTTGGAGGGCTTGTTTAAAAACAGATTCTTGTTCACTCAGTAGGACTGGGTCCATGAATTGACATTTCAAACAAGCCCAGAAATAATGCTTGTGATGCTCACAGATCACACTTTGAAAATGACAGTACAGTCTAAGGGGAGGGGTTTGGCTTCTCAAAGTTCAGGACAAGATTTTTTTTCATCTTTATATTCCCCAAAGTTCCTTGTTTTAGGAAATGTTCTATGAATAAACGGCCAAACAAAGTCAAGCGGAATTTAATCATGCTTACTTTCTAGCTGATGAAACCCCCATGGTGGTAATTTTGTAAAAATTAAAAAAAAAAAAAAAAAGGCAATTCAATCGCAAAAGGAGCTTCTGTCTGTGTTTATGAGAACAACACATCTGACCAAAAAAGTGTCCTTTTTCACACAGAGAAAAACAAACTATGGAAAGAAAAACAGAAATGAACAGAGCACATTTTTATTCCATGTAAAGGGAACTACCATGTGCTGGAAAATCCAAATCTGTCAATTCCTAATAGAATTAGAAAGAAGACAAGAATAATTCAATATATAAAAGAAAAATAATTTGACAAAATTGAATACGATAATGTAATCACATAAAGGTAATTTGGAACTCTCTCTCTCTTTTTGGAACTGAACCATAGAATCTTCCAAATCTAAAGAGCATATACCACCACCACCCCCCGCCCCGAGCCTCACAGATGTTGTGCCAGTGTGGTTTCTATCTCCGAATTTGTTTGGTTTTGCACTGTCACTTAGAAGCTGTTCTCACAACCTCAGCTCTAATTTTTTTTTAGTTTCTTAAAGTGCATGGTGGTTTTTTGTTTCCCTTCCTTCCTCCCTTTCTCCCTCCCTCCCTCTTCCTTCCTTCCTTCCTTCCTTCCTTCCTTCCTTCCTTCCTTCCTTCCTTTCGTGTTCTTATTGATTGAATAAAGTCTTGCCATACCTAGCTACTCTTAAAGAAGTAGAATGTGCAAGATATGGATAGGTCTGAAATAGTAACATCATTTTCTTTTTAATAAAGTGACCAGTTTTTTTTCAACGACCCAAAGCAACAGATAGAAATAGAGATGCAATGACCCACAATTCTGCTCACAAGACTTGAATTCCCAAAGTATCAGAATCTGGCCAACCAGGAGGAAGCCTTTCTACTCAATTTCCATGTCATCTTGGGCATGCTTAGTTTGGTCTCAAAAAAGTTTTTTCTTCATGTTTTAACACAGTCAAAAGTTAAAATTTTTCCTTATGTCTTTCTTTAACAACTGTCTCATATCTGTATAATATTATGTTAATATTTATTTATTTATTTATTTATTTATTTATTTATTTATTTAATTTCCCCACTGGCTTAATTTTATCTTTGCATTAGGGATTTTTAATTTTGTTCCCCCACTGAAACCCAGTTTCCTCTACAGAATTCTGGTCCAGAGTAGATTTGCAAATTAAAGTCTTAAAATATTTTGAGGGTTCTAGGAGAGAATAAAACACAGTATTTTGTTTCCACCTTGCCCCTTTATAACTATAATTCTTTATGTAATTTTTGAAATAAATTTAATAACAATAATGAAATTTTTAAATAAAATAAATAAGTATAATAATATATTTTTACCAAATTACTAGCTGTGAGTGCTCAATTCGCCTTTCCTTTCTTGCCAGTGGAATTACCTATGAAAATACACGCACTGATGTAAAGTTGAAAAAAAATGTTTTTCAATCTCTGGTTGGCTATTTCCATGGAGGAATTGTGCTACATCATTTCAGAGTAGCAGTATCAGTATCAGAATCACCTGGGAGTTGTTTGAATTGCAAATTATCTTACCCTAACTCACATGTATTAAATCAGATGCTCTGGGAGTGTGACAGCAATCTGTCTTGTTTAGTTTTATTTATTTATTTTTTTTACAAGCATTCCTGGTAGTTCTGATGCATACTAAACTTTTCACTGCTGCATATACAGTAGAGATGGAATGGATTGGGAATTGTTTAAGTGATTAGTGGACAACTGAACAGACATCTGAAGAAATATAGCTCAGTAGGAAGCAAGTAGAAGTGTCTTCCATTCATCCCCAGTCTGGATTCTTTATTAATTTTTTTGAAGATTTTATTTATTTATTTGACAGAGAGAGAGAGAATAGCAGGGGGAGCTGCAGAGGGAGAGGGAGAAGCAGGCTCCCCACTGAGCAGGGAGCCCGACGTGGGATTCTATTCCAGGACCCTGGGATCATAACTTGAGCTGAAGGCAGACACATAATCAACTGAGCCACCCAGGTGCCCCTGGATCCTTTATGCAGAGAATTATAATCTGTTTCTATCCAGAGAATCTAAGGGTGACTGAGATGACTGAAATAGTTTCCTATCCTCCTCCACATCCACAACAACAATCAGTATCTTGCCTTCTTTATCCATTCTGGAGACTGCAACTTCCAGAATACAACATGGTCAGAGGTGAAATGGATTGCAAATTATGTTTGTCTTTATCATTTGATTTTTGTGTATGATGTAAGATAACATTGCATTCTTTTGCATGTGGGTATTTAGTTTTCCAATACTATTCATTGAAGAGATTATCCTTTCTCCATTGTGTATTCTTTGCATCCTTGTCAAATATTAGATGACTGTATATGCCTGGGTTTATTTCTGGGCTCTCTATTCTGTTCCATTGGTCCCTCCATCTGCTTGTATGTAAGTACCATAGTGTTTTGATTACTATAGATTTGTAATATAATTTGAAATCAGAAAGCGTTATGCCTTTTACTCTGTTCTTTCTCAAGATTGCTTTGGCTATTGGAACCACAAAAGTTTCCATACAAATTTTAGAATTGCTTTTTTCATTTCTGTGAAAAATGCCATTAGAATTTTGATAGCGGTTATATTGACCCTGTCAATCAATTTGGGTAGTATGGACACTTTAACAATATTAATTTTTTCAAACTATGAACATGTGGTATCTTTCCATTTATTTGTGTCTTCTTCAATTTCTTTCATCAATGTTTTGTAGTTTTTCAGTGTACAGATCTTTCATCTCCTTGGTTAAATTTATTCCTAAGTGTTTTACTCCTTTAGATAATACCCCAAATGGGATTGTTTTGTTGATTTTCTTTTCAGATAGATTATTGTTGATGCAAAGAAACAAGTGATTTTTGTATGTTGATTTTATATCTTGCAACTTTACTGAATTCATTTATTAGTTCTAACAGTTTTTTTGTGGAGTCTTTAGGGTTTTTAGACATAAGATTTTGTCATTTTCAAACAAAGATAATTTGAACTTTTTCTTTCTGATTTAGATGCCTTTGATTTCTTTCTTTGTTTTTTTTTTTTTCTTGTTCTTGTTCTTCTCATTATTATTATTATTATTATTATTATTATTATTATTATTATTTCTGATTACTCTTGCTAGTACTCCAGTACTATGTTGAATAGAAGTGGGCAGAGTAAGCATCTTTGTCTTTTACCAGATCTTGGAAGAAAAGCTTTCAGTTTTCCCAACTGATTATGATGTTAACTGTGGGCTTTTCATAAATGGCCTTTATTATGCTGAAGAAATGATTTTATATCTAAGGTTTGGTAAGTTGTATTTTCATTTGCATTTATTTTGAGATATTTTCAAAATTCTCTTTTGATTTCTTCTTTGACTCAGTGATTTTTCAAGAGTATTCTTTCCTGTTACTGATTTCTAGTTTCATTCCATTGTTATTAGAAAAGATACAATCTTAAATTTGTTAAGATTTGTTTTATGACCAAATATGTGATCTCTCCTTCACATAAAACAGGAGAATGTTTTATGTGTTCTTGAGAAGCATGTGTAGTCTACCACTGTTGGGTAAAAATGTTTTGTATATGTCTATTAGGCCCTGAAACTGTAAAATTCCTAGAAGAAAACATAGGGAAAAGTTCTTGGCATTGGCCTTGGCAATGACTATTTGAATACGATACCAAAATCTCAGGCAACAAAAGAAAAAAAAAAAAAGAGAGAAAAAAACAACAATTGCAAGTAAATCAAGCTAAAAAAGTTTTTGGACAGAAAAGAAATTATTGACAAAATTAAAAGGTAATCCTAGGAATTGCGAGAAAATATTTGCAAACCATATATGCAATAGGGGACTAATATCCAAAATACATAAGGAACTCATACAACTCAATAACAAACAACAAACAACCCAATTAAAAATTTGGAAAAGGACTTGAATAGTCATTTTTCCAAGGACATACAATTGGCCGACATATATATATGAAGAAGTACTCAACATCACCAATCATCAGGGGAATGCAAATCAAAACCACAGTGAGATATTACTCACATTTCTTATGATGGCTACTAGCAAAAAGCTAAAAGATAACAAGTGTTGGTGAGGATATGGAGAAAAGAGAGCCATTGTACATTGTTGGTGGGGATGCCAATTGGCAAAGGTATTATGGAAAAGAGTTGAAATTCCTCAAAAAGTTAGGACAAAATTACCATATGACCCAGCAATCCCATTTCTGAGTATATACCCACAGGAAATGAAATCACCTCAAATTGATGTCTGAGCTCCCATGTTCATTTCAGTATTATTCACAATAGCCCAGAAAACAACTATCAATCAAACAGATTAATGGATAAAGAAATTGTGATACACACACACACACACACATACACAGAATGGAATATATTACTCAGCCTTAAAAGAAGAAGATCCTGTCATTTGCAACAACATGGATAAACCTGGAGGACATTATACTAAGTGAAAAAGCCACACACAGAAAGAAAAAAAATCTGCATGATCTCATTTATATGTAGAATCTAAAAAAGTCAAATACATAGAAGCAGAAAGTAGAAAGGTAGTTACTTGGGTCAGGGAGATGGAGGAAATGGGAATATGTTGGTTAAAGGGTACAAAGTTGGAGTTATGTAGAATGAATAAGTCTAGAAGTATAATGTAAAGCGTGATGACTATAATTTAATACTGTATTAAATACTGAAAATGTGCTAAGATAGCAACTGTCAAGTACTTTCATCTCACACAAACACAAGGTAACTTTGTGAGAGATAGGTGTATTAATTAGCTTGACTATAGTAATCATTTTACTATGCATATGTATACCAAATCATCATGTTGTATACCTTTAATATAGATAATTTTTATTGAAAATAGAATACTTTTTTAAAAGAAAAAGATTGGGAAAACATATAACACTTTAGATGAAGTACATTTTAAGAAAAGCAGTAAAATACCACTGCTGTGGGAAAAAGAAAAATCAGGATGCTTAAAATAATCTGGAAATAAATTTACCTATTTTACGTAAATGATTAGGGAAGCAGGAAAAGATACAGCCTCACTTAAGCTGAGTTTCACTGACAAGATCAGAAAGGGGATATATGGCTGTACCCAGGTACATAATGATGGAAATTAAAGGAAGCAAATACACCCATTTCTGTGAAACATGTTGGACTTGGGTAGAGATTTCCTCATTCAAATCAATGAAAACCAATTTAGGGTCGAAAGAAAGAGTTAATAACATAAGAAGGATTTGGTGTCTTGACATTGCAAAGATAAATAATTATTTTAGGAAGGGATTTTTCTAGAATGTATATCCTTTAATTTCTCAGCAATAAAGGACCAGAAAATGAAATCACTGAAGAGGTGAAAGGTGATGTAAAATGGCCATTTGCTTGTAAAAACCATGTATGGCAACAGATGGCAATTAGACTTATTGTGGTGATCATTTTATAATATATATGGATATTGAATCACTATGTTGTACACCTGAAAATAATATATTGTATACCAGTTACACTTCAATTATTTAAAAAATGGTCATTTGCAGAGATAGGGGTTGTGAGCATAAGAAATCTAGGGTAAGAGGGAATATTAGAAAATTGAAATATTAGAAAAATGAAAATGATAAAAGTATTCATGAGAGGTGGTAAAAACAGAATTGGCAAAATGTGCAATCCCACCAGTGACTTAGAGAACAACTTAGAAAAGCACACTAACAATGCAGATTAATCAAAGGTATAATAGATATTCAGGAAACAAAACAAAGATGCCATTTATAGATAATTGAGAATCAATCCTTGAGAATCAAACCCAAGCAAACTGATCAAAGGGCATAATAAAAATCATAGTAAAGAACTATTTCTGAGCTAATAAGTTTTGAGTTTTTAAGTTTAAAGGGATCACTGGTTCATGGAAAGTTCCATGTCTAGAAATATACTGCTAGATTTTAAAATTACAATAATAAAGACATATCCGTTAGTGTGGGAAGAGTGAGGGGAGTTACTTAAAAAGTACAGCTATTAAATTAGTATCAAATTTTATTTGCACTATAATAAATGCCAGAAGGAAATGGAAGCATTTATATGAGGTCTTACAGGAAACAAAGTTGCATTTTAATAATTATACATGTAGGTTTGTTGTCATTTGTTTGTGAAGACAGTTTTTAAAATGCAAGAATTCAAATATATCACTGATGAATCACTTTTGAATAATCCTGCTTGAAAATATCATCCAACCAAATGAAAAATGAAGAGCACTTGACAATGAAAAAATGAAGAATTCAACAACATATCAACGTTGGTGTGGGCATGATTCTGCTTCATCATAAAGATCTAAGTCATAAGAATTTGTTGCAAAGCTAGTCATTGAATATATTGCAAATGTTTTTAAAAAACCCAAGAGAGTTAATATATGATTATTTTGCTTGTAAAATAATCGTAATCAACATCTACAATCCCCAAATATATTTTTCAACATTGGGAATTAAGGTTGTCTAGAAATGAAAAAAAAATTCATATTCTTCATTTTACACTGAATTGGGACAGAAGGATGTGTTAGTAGACCAACATTTTAATATTTTTCTTAAATTTGTTAATCAGAGAAAGTGGTTTAAGGGTGTGTTTGAAAACTTAGGAGGATTGGGGCACCTGGGTGGCTCAGTCAGTTGGGCGTCTGCCTTCAGCTCAGGTCATGATCCCAGTGTCCTGGGAGGGAGCCCCTCATCAGTCTCTGTGCTCAGCAGGGAGCCTGCTTCTCCCTCTCCCTCTGCCTGCCTGCCTGCCTGTCTGCCTACTTGTGATCTGCTTGTGATGTGCTGTCTGCCTACTTGTGATCTCTCTCTTTCTGTCAAATAAATAAATAAAATCTTTTTTTTTTAAGATTTTATTTATTTGACAGAGAGAGACACAGTGAGAGAGGGAACACAAGCAGGGGGAGTGGGAGAGGGAGAAGCAGGCCTCCCACTGAGCAGGGAGCCCGATGCGGGGCTCGATCCTAGGACCCTGGGTCATGACCTGAGCTGAAGGCAGACGCTTAACGACTGAGACACCCAGGCACCCCATAAATAAAATCTTTAAAAAAAAAAAGAAAACTTAGGAGGATATAAAAATTTTATTTTTGTATCACTAAAGAAAATGATAGCAAAGAATGCAGAGATAAATCCAAACTTGTCAGTCATTAATAATTAAGGGAATAGATTTGTATCCCTAGTTAAATCCAAATTTTTAGATTAAATTTAAAAATCTAAATGTAAATTGTCACTAGAGGTCAAATAAATGCTATTTTCAACTGTTTATCAAAAAAGTTTTAAAATGTATTGTAGGCCGGGGCACCTGAGAAAACACATTGCCAAAATTGAACCAAGAAGTAAAAACATTCTAAATGTGCCAGTCATCATAAATAATTTAAAAATATTATCAAATAATTACATCCAAATAAGACATTGGCCCCAAAGTTTTAGAATTTTAAAAGAACTGATTATTCTCATGCTGTAGAATTTTGTAACAGAACATGCAAAGAGATATAAAGCTACCAATTCATTTAAGTATCCAGACATAATTCTGATAGCAAAGCCTGACAAAGTAACGCAAAAGTGATAATTATAGAAGATACTTCCTCTGATTATAGATGTCAAAATTCAATGCAAAATGCTGGAAAAGTGAATAAAGAAAACATTCAGGTAACTTTTACCATCTCCTTACCAGTCTGAAAAATATATATTTGAAAAATATTTGCAGCGATATGACATAGTATAAGTTCATATTTTAATATGTACAGCACTCTTAAAAATGAATTTAAAAGAATAACAATTCTTTTTTCATAGTTTATTTCATACACAATAGCCATTAAAAAAAACAAAATGGATAAAATCAGTAACATCATGATAGAAAATGGGTATGAAGAAGCTATTTACAAAGCACCATATTGTAATTACAAATATAAGGAAATTGTACAATCAAAGAACCGTGTTATGGAAATTGCATAATAATATTTGGAAACACAAGATTTTCCTCTGACAGGTGACTTTTGTACAAAATTAAAAAAAAAACCCACAAAACAAAACCTAAGCCTTTCTATTTTTCTTTTGTGATATGGCTATACATTTTGTAGTCTTTATAGTTACTGATGGAACCTGCTGACAGATGCAAGTATGACCATCCCATTCAAATGTATGTTGTTACAATGAAAATGGGTATTGGTGGAAACAGAAGCTGGATCCTTAATACTGCATTTTCTGGGTTCTGTTTTAACATTTGGGTCAAAGTACACACAGCTTGAACTCATGTGAAATCCTGGAGTTTTGCAATCAGCAGCTTTGTAGTTTGAGAAACAAAGAAACCAAAGCTGAATATTTAAAAGAATGAATCTATCTGGAAATTCTTCCTTTCAAAATAAGACACTCATCAAAGGTGTGGTTTTTCTCAGTGTTCAATTAAAAAAAATACATTTATCTTCATATTTGCATCAAATGTTTCTTTATGTACAAAATGTATATTTTCCCTCCTTAAAATGCCTAAAAGTTAGTTAATAGCTACTTTTGTTTAATTTATACATGATGATTAAGTACATTTAATATTGGTAATTTAATGAAAAACACTTCCTGTTCAATGAATGTATACAATTTTGAAAGAATAAGCTGAATTATATAATATGAAATGCTATGTAAAGTTTTCTTTGTAAAAATATCATGTATAATACTGTTAAAAAATACCATGCTTTAATCAGATAGTATATCAATAAAGTTTTAAAAAGTAAAAAAATAAATAAAAACAAAAACACAAATATGAGGAAATTTTAAAATAATGACATGCAATCATTTTTCTGTCTCATAAGATTATGCATACACCCAGGAAATACAAATCAAAACTACAATGAGATATCACCTCACATCAGTCAGAATGGCTAAAATTAACAACACAAAAAACAACAGGTGTTGCTGAGGACATGGAGAAAGGGAAACCCTCTAGCATTGTTGGTGAGAATGCACACTGGTGCAGCTACTCTGGAAAACAGTATGGAGGTTTCTTGAAAAATTAAAATTAGAACCACCCTACAATCCAGTGATTGCACTATGAGGTATTTACCCAAAGAATACAAAAACCCTAAATCAAAGGGATATTTGTACCCCAGTGTTTATAGTAGCATTATCTGCAATAGCCAAATGGTGGAAATAGCCCAAGTATCTATCAATTGATGAATGGATAAAGAAGAGGTGGGCTATATATGATGGAATATTATTTAGCCATAAAAAATGATGAACTCTTGCCATTTGCAACAACATGGATGGAGTTAGAGAATATGCTAAGCTAAATAAGTCAGTCAGAGAAAGACATATACCATATGATTTCACTCGTGTGGAATTTAAGAAATAAAACAATTATACAGGGAAAAAAAGAGTGGAAAAACAAGAAACAAACTCTTAACTATAGAGAACAAACTGATGGTTACCAGAGGGGATGGGTTAAATAAGTGAGGGGGATTAAGGAGTGCACTTATGATGAGCACTGTGTGTTGTGTGTAAGCGTTGAATCACTAAATTGTACACCTGAAACTAGTATTACATTATATGTTAACTAACTATAACTTACTAATTTTATGTTAAAACATAAAAATATACATACACCAGAATAAAACTTTGTATTATACACATATCTGAGTGCGATTAAGTGGGCATTCTACTGTCTTGTTATTTGGAATATAATTTGTTTCAACCCTTGGGGAATGTACTTTGACAATATGATTGAAGCAACTAAAAATATATTTATTTTTGACACAATACTTAAGAAAATGCTGTTGTATTATGAAATAAGCTATTATTTTTTTTGCAATTAATTTTTTAATGAAAAGTTTATGATAACACTGAGGACAAATGAACATGAACAAAAAGTATAATTGCAACTTAAACTACACACAAGAGAGAAAGAAAGGAGATAAAATCTGAAAGGAAATAAAGTAAAATGTTAATAATTTGGGGGAGAGAGCAGATATTTGTTTTCCTTTTTTATTATTTCCAAATTTTCTTTAAAGAATGTATCTCAGTTGAATATAATAAGAATATTTTTAAGAGATATGTTTTTACTTAGGGTACAAAGCCAAACAGATTGCTTGTCAAAGAGGATGCTCTGAATGTATGTCTGTCAGTGGAGTGGTAAATTAAAGGAAATTCCTCTTCCTTTGCTAAGACAAGGTCTTAATGACAATTTACAGGAAGAGCCGGGTCTAGCTTTTTCCCTATATAGCGGCCCAGCTTCAAGCTCACAGTGGGCTCTTCAGTGCTTTAGCTGAATGAATAAATACCTGCCCAGTCTAGCTGACTAATCTGTGAGACATTGTGCACGAACAGCTTCTCCAAGACCCTTATTGGCATAGCCAACCTGGGCAAATTAAGATCAACTATTTCTCCTGAATTAAATTCAGGATGTTACAAGTAGTTATTATGAACTTTATTTAAATTTAATCTGGTAGCAGAGTTTTTGTTACTTTCAGCTTGAACATAAGAGTTAATTTTCTGGGCTTTACATATCACTTTATTTATTTTTTTAAAGATTTTATTTCTTTATTAGAGAGAGAGAGCACGAGCAGGGGCAGGGACAGAGGGAGAGAGAGAGAAGCAGACTCCCTGCTGAGCAGGGAGCCCTATGTGGGGCTTGATCCCAGGACCACAGGATCATGACCTGACCAAAGACAGATGCTTAACCGACTGAGCCACCCAGGCACCCTACATATCACTTTATTTATTTATTTATTTTTAGATTTTATTTATTTATTTGACAGATTGACAGCGAGAGAGGGAACATAAGCAGGGGGGAGTGGGAGAGGGAGAAGCAGGCTTCCCGCTGAGCAGGGAGCCCGATGTGGGGCTCAATCCCAGGACCCTGGGATCATGACCTGAGTAGAAGGCAGATGCCTAATGACTGAGCCGCCCAGGGGCCCCTACATATCACTTTAAAGAAAAGATTGTTTCTGGGGCATCTGGGTGGCTCATTTGGTTAAGAGTCTGCCTTCGGTTCAGGTCATGATCTGCGGGTCCTAGGATCAAGCCCCGCATGGGGCTCTGGCCGGCCCCCACCATGCCCTCATGCTCTTTAAAAAAAACACGACTGTTTCTTATTTACTTGAAAACTTACACATAAGCTCATCTGAATCCTACCCAATAAGAACGCTCAGAGCTCTCCATGAGAACATATTCTTTAGCATTCTTTAGCTTGGAATGTCATCGTGAAATGCCTCTTTCCTAATATAGATTAACCTTAATAAACATCTGTTCATAGTCAAGTACCAAATATATTCATTTTTTTTCCTTTTCCATAGCATAGTATGTGCAATATACCATAATAGAGTGATTGTATATTGTTTTTAGCTAGTGAAAACACAGCTTATGTCTTATTCTACCTCAGAAAGCTAAGTTAAAAATTTCTCATCAAATTGTTTTGTCAATATTCACATAAATTTAAAGAGCTTTATAAAACAAAATATTGTATGCACTTAGTTATTAACAGCTTTAGCAGTAATTTACAGATAAAATGGAGACTGGAGCCTTAAGGGCCAGGATTATATTCATACTCCCCCATTTAAAAAATAAAAAGAGCAAGGAAGGGGAGAAGGAGTCAGGGAGGGAGGGAGGAAGGAATTGAAAGAAAAAGAAAGGGAAAGGAAAAAAAGGTAATACATTGGGAAAGTCACCCATATTCAACTGGAGCTTGCTTTGACTTAAATGTACTAATTGAACTAAGCCAAAGTGTCTTCTCTCTCAATCCATTAGCAATATTGTAATTAAAAGAGCACCTTCAGTTCCAGAGGGTAATGACCTTTTTAATTGAATTTAGGGATTCAGATTGCTCTTGAATAGTAGTGAATTTAAATGCTGAATTCAAATGCCAAATTTTCTTCTGGAAAAAGTGCAATTGGGAATCAAATGTGAATTGCCTTAGCAATTTGCTCCTGTCTTTAATGTGTAACTTTCCTTGGATTTCAGAGGAAGACAGAATCTATAGAAATATTATTGTGTGTTTGATTGACACTTGACTGATGCATAATAGTTAATTGTCCAAAAGAAATTTTACTTTGTTTTGAAAATGTATGAAAAACTTCATAAAGCATTACCTAAAACAATCACCTTTTATAATTCCATAGGGCCTCTTGTCATTGTATCATTATATAAACATGCATGTTTGCATAGTTTGAGAGCATTTGATAGAGTCAAATTCTAAGCCTCTGTGACTAAGTAAGTACATAAGTAAGTAAGTAAATAAATAAATCCCAAAGTTTGGTGGCTCTAACAAGATGGATAGTTTATTTTTCTCGCATAACAGCCAGGTTAGTTGGTGTCTCTGCTCCACACAGTCACTCAGAAACTTAGGCTAATGATGGCTCTGTCTTCTTCACCGTGTGGTATCTAAGATCAGTGTGGTTCTCATCATTCCAGCCTATAAGAAGGTAGTGGAGGGAGTGTGGGAAAGATACGGCTGGTCTTAAGGCCATCAGTGTCATACATGGCTTCTTCTTGCCTTCTATTAAAATTTGTCACATGACCTCTTACTACAAGGGAGACTTGGAAATGTGATGCTGGCAGCCATGTGCTAAGCTATAAATCTCTTACTGCTAAAGAAGAGACTGGATTTTATGGACAGCTAATGGCTCTGTCACAGTGTATATGTAATATTGTCTGTCTTCCATTTTCTCATGTAACATTATTTCATAAAAGTGGGATCCTTCATTAGTTCAGGATATGATGTAAGGGCTCTGCTACTCTTCAGTGTCCAAATCTCCTCACATAAATACAGTAAAATTTTAACTAAAAAAAAAGTAAGTCACTCTTTATAGCTTGAATAAATGTGTAATATCTCCTGTATCACATCTAGATTAAAAATTTTACATTACATATAAAATCCTTACACCATGATTTACCTTTTAAATTTTATAAAAAATATGATCCATCACTCAATGTACATATGTTCCTAGTAGTCTGGGCTACTGACTTAACAATTCATTTTCTCTTTTTTCTTCGTTAGAATATGGTGGATGAATTCATGACATTAGTCAAAGCTGCTGCTGAATTTGATGTTCCACTCATTAATGTAATAAAACTCCTTTTTATTTTTTGCTGTATATTTCTTTCTTAGACTTATTCTACCACTTGACTTTTTCAAATAATCATTTCTTACAAAGAAATATTTCCTTCATATAAATATCAAGGAATGGGGCAAGTAGGTTATTATTTTTTGATCATTGTCAGAGGGTCCTCTCAAGATGGAGAACTGATCTATAGATCTGGCAAAGAAAGATATGCTTGTTTAGTGAAGTTTTACCAATTTCATTTATTTTTTTCTCCCTTGGCTAGTGTAAAATATATCACTTTATACCATGAATTAATAGGAAGATAGGATAATTTTCCAAATATTGGTCAATTTGTGCTTACTTTTGCAAATATATCTGTTGCTACTCGTTGATCTTTTCTCCAAGATTTGTGTGTGTGTGTATGCCTTTATAATCACAAAATCTTAAAATTTAGAGTTGGAAGGAATTCTGAAAGTTATCTAATTTGAGTTATGAAGCTTGACTCTCCTTTCTTATATTCTTCCAGGTGGTTATTTATCCTTAACCAATTTCTAGCATGGGAAAATCACAATCAATTCTATCTTTGAATATTTTTGATATATAACTTATAAACAGAAAGAGATCCTTAGCAAATTTTAAGTTCAAGGCACTATGTTAGTGCTTCCATACATGTTCCCTCACTTAATCCTTATATGACCTTATTGTTAACATAATTTACAGTTTAGAAAAATAAGCTTAAAGAGGTTTAATATCTGGTGTAACATTCCTGCTTCAAAGGAAGTGAAACTTTCTACTAGATTTGTTAGGTCCTATATGTACATGTTTTTTTTTTTTTTCTCCAAAAAAATAAATCTTATTCACTTATATAAGTTAAAAAAAATCTGTCTGCTCAATAGGCATCACTCTATTATTTAGGGTTCCTCCCCATGACAACCTTTAAGATATTTGAAGTTTGCTCTTACTTGCTCCATATGTTCCCTCTTCTGCAAGGCAAATTGTATAGTCCCTTCAGCCGTTTCTTTGAGCTCTTTCATTATCATAACCACTCTTTTCTCAGTATTTCCCAGTTTATTTTTTTGGTGATAGCTGTACACGTGATGCTCAGAATAGAATGTAACATTCCTGGATTGACCATGTAGTTGTGGGTTTATTTCTAGGTTTTCTATTCTGTTTTGCTCTGTGTCTATTTTTGTGCCAGTACCATACTGTTTTGATTACTACAGCTTTGTAATATAACTTGAAATCCAGAATTGTGATACCTCCAGATTTGCTTTTCCTTTTTAAGATTGTTTTGGCTATTTGGGGTCTGTTGTGGTTCCATACATATTTTGTATGGAACCACATTAAACCATACATTTACATGTTCTGGTTCTGTGAAAAATGCTGTTGGTATTTTGATAGCAATTGCATTAAATGTGTGGATTGCTTCGGGTAGTATAGGTATTCTAACAATATTTGTTCTTCCAATCCATGAGCATGGAATGTCTTTCCATTTCTTTGTGTCATCTTCAATTTCTTTCATCAGTGATTTGTAGTTTTCAGAGTACAAGTCTCTCACCTCTTTGGTTAGGTTTATTCCTAGGTATTTTATTGTTTTGGTGTAATTGTAAATGGGATTGTTCCTTAATTTCACTTTCTGCCTCTTCATTATTGGCGTATAGAAATGCAACAGATTTCTGCATGTTGATTTTGTATCCTGTGACTTTGCTGAATTCATTTATGAGTTCTAGCAGTTTTTTGGTGGAGTCGTTCAGGTTTTCTGCGTAGATTATCATGTTGTCTGTGAATAGTGAAAGGCTGACTCCCTCCTTGCCTCTTGTGATGCCTTTTATTTCTTTTTGTTGTCTGATTCCTGAGGCTAGGACTTCCAATACTATGTTGAAAAGAAGTGGTGAGGGTGGACATCCTTGTCTTATTCCTCACCTTGGAGGAAAGCCTTTCAGTTTTTCCCCATTAAGGATGATGCTAATTGTGGGCTTTTTCTTTTTTTAAAAATATATGGCCTTTTTTATGTTGAAGTATGTTCCCTGCAAGCCTACCTTGTTGAGAGTTTTTATCATGATTGGATGTTGTCCTTTTTTCTATGTCTATTGAAATGATCATATGGTTCTAATTCTTTCTCTTATTGATGTGATGTATCATGATGATTGATTTACAAATATTGAACCACCCTTGTGACCCAGAAATAAATCCCATTTAATCATGGTGATTTTTTTTTTTTTTAATTTTGAGAGAGAAAGAGTGGGCTTAAGTGGGAGTGAAGGGTCAGAGGGAGAGGGAGAGAGAGAATGTTAAGCAAGCTTCATGCCCAGCACGGAGCCTGACACGGGGCTCAGTCTCATGACCCTGAGATCATTACCTGAGCAGAAATCAGGAGTCAGGCACTTAACTGACTGAGCCACCCAACCACCCCATGGTGAATGATTTTTTAATGTATTGCTGGATTCAGTTTGCTAGTATTTTGTTGAGAATTTTTGCATCTATATTCATCAGACATTGGCCTGTAATTCTCTTTTTATGTGGTATCTTTCTCTGGTTTTAGTTTCAGGATAATGCTGGCCTTATAGAATGAATTTGGAAGTTTTCCTTCCTTTTCTATTTGGAATAGTTTGAGAAAAATGGGTATTAACTCTCTTTAAATGGTTGATAGAATTCACTTGTGAAGCCATCTGGTCCTGGACTTTTGTTTATTGGGACTTTTTGATTACTGATTCAATTTCTTTGCTGGTAATTGGTTTGTTCAAATTTTCTATTTCCTCCTATTTCAGTTTTGGTGGTTTATATGTTTCTAGGAATTTATTCATTTTTTTCTAGTTTGTCCAACTTGTTGGCATATAGTTTTTCATAGTATTCTCTGATAATTTTTTTGTGTTTCTCAGTATTGGTTGCTATTTCTCCTCTGTCCTTTGTGATTTTGTTTATTTGGGTCCTTTCTCTTTTTCTCTTGATGAGTCTGGCTAGAGGTTTATCAATTTTATTGTTTTGCTTTATTTATTTTTTTCAAAGAACCAGCTCCTGGTTTCATTGATCAGCTCTATTGTTTTGTTTTGTTTCTGTATCATTTATTTCTGCTCTAAAAGTTGTTTATTTCCTTCTGCTAGTTTTAGGTTTTGTTTGTTGTTCTTTTTCTACTTCCTTTAGGAGTAAGGTTAGGTTGTATA
Source organism: Mirounga leonina (assembly GCF_011800145.1). Classification (NCBI taxonomy): domain Eukaryota; kingdom Metazoa; phylum Chordata; class Mammalia; order Carnivora; family Phocidae; genus Mirounga; species Mirounga leonina. Next base: position 2,500,242 of record NW_023270232.1, on the reverse strand, counting down.
TTTGAGATTTTTCTTGCTTCTTGAGGTAGGCCTGTATTGCTATAAATTTCCCTCTTTGAAGCTCTTTTGCTGCGTCCTAAAGGTTTTGAACCATTGTATTTTCATTTGAATTTGTCTCCACATATTTTTAATCTCTTCCTTTATTTCCTGGCTGACCTATTCATTGTTTAATAGGAAGTTCTTTAACCTCCATGTGTTTGTGGTCTTTCCAGATTTTTTTCTTGTGGTGGACTTCTGGTTTTGTAGCATCGTGCTCAGAAAAGATGCATAGTATGACTTCAATATTTTAAAATTTTTTGAGGCTTGTTTTGTGACCTAATATGTGATCTATTCTGGAGAATATTCCATGTGCACTTGAAAAGAGTCTGTGTGTATTATCCTGTTTTAGAATGGCATATTCTGAATATTAAATTCATCTGGTCCAGTGTGCCATTCAAAGCCATTATTTCCTTGTTGATTTTCTGTTTGGATGATCTGTCCATTGATCTAAGTGGGGTGTTAAAGTCCCATACTACTACTACTACTACTACTACTACTGTATTATTGGATTGATTCCTTTATGTTTGTTATTAACTATTTCATGTGTTTAGGTGTGCCCATGTTGATGCAAAAATATTTACAATTGTTATATCTCCTTGTTGGATAGTGCCCTTCTTTGTCTCTTGTTACAGTCTTTGTTTTAAAGCCTATTTTATCCAATATAAGTATTGCTGTCCAGGCTTTCTTTTGACATCCATTTGCATGATAGATGTTTCTCCATTCCCTTGCTTTCAATCTGCGGGTATTTTAAGTCTAAAATGAGTCTCTTGTAGGCAGCATATATGAGTCTTGTTTTTTAAATCCATTCTGTTACCTTATGTCTTTTGATTGGAGTGTTTAGTCCATTTACATTCAAGTAATTATTGATAGATATGTATTTATTGCCATTTTATTACTTGTGGTTTTTCTGGAGGCTTTCTCTGGTCTTGTTTTTCTTTCTTTCATTCTTTCCTAATTTTATTTAGTGATATATTTGGATATTTTTCTCTTTATCTTTTGCATATTTATTAGTGGTTTTTGGTTTGTGGTTACCATTAGGTTATATATAATATCTTCTGCATACAGCAATCTATATGAAGTTGATGGTCATTGAAGTTTGAACCCATTCTTTATTGCTGTTATCCCCACATTGTAGGTATATGGTGTCACATTTTACATCTTGTTATTTTGTGAGTTCCTTGACTGATTCTTTACAGAAATATTCATTTTTACTGCTTTTGTGTTTCCTACCTTCATATTGTCATTTTTGTCTTTGTTTTCCACTCAAAGAATCCCCTTTAATGTTTCTTGCAGGGCTGGTTTAGTGGTCATGGATTCCTTTAGTTTTTGTTTGGGAAACTCTTTATCTCTCCTTCTGTTCTGAATGATAGCCTTGCTGCATAGAGTATTCCTGGCTGCAGGCTTTTCCCCATTCAACACTTTGAAATCTGTCACTCCTTTCTGGCTTGGAAAGTTTCTGTTGAAAAATCCACTGATAGCCTTATGGAGTTTTCTTTGTATGTAACTTTCTGTCTTTGTCTTGCTGCTTTTATAATTTTTTCATAAAGAAAAAAAAAATTTTGCTGTTTTAATTACAATAAATGTCTTGGTGTAGATCTGCTTTTGTTGATTTTGTTAGATTTCTCTGTGCATCCTGGGTCTGGATATCTGTTTCCTTCCCTATATTAGGGAAGTTTTCAGCTATTATTTCTTCAAATAAATTATCTGCCCCCTCTTCTTCTTCTGGGACTCCTAAAATATGAATATTATTATGTTGGATGGAGTAACTGAGTTCTCTAAGTCTATTCTCATTTTGCATAATTCTTTTTTCTCTCTTTTATTCAGCTTGATTACTTTCCATTATTCTGTCTTCTAGGTCATTAATTAATTCCTCTGCTTTCTCTAGCCTGCTATTCATTCCATCAAGTATTTTTTTTATTTTGTTTATCAGCACTTTACCTCTGCTATGCTCTTTTTTATCTCTGTGTAAATGTTCTCACTGATGTCCTCCACTCTCTCTCAAGTCCAGTGAGTATCTCTATGATCATTGTTTTAAATGCTCTATCAGGCATGTTACTTATATCTGTTTTACTTAGATTTCCAGCTGTGGTCTTGTCTTGTTCTTTCATTTGGGACAAATTTCTTTGTCTTCTCATTTTGTCTAAGTCTCTGTGCCTGCTTCTGTGTATTAGGAAAGTCAGCTAAATCTCCTGTTCTTGAGGGCAATAGCCTTGTGAAAAAAAGGTCTTATAGTGCCCTACAGTGTCGTGTCCCTTGTTCCTCAGGACCTGGTGCTTCAGGGAATGTCACCAATGTGTGCCACATGTACTCTGCTGTTGTTTCCTGGCCATTTTATCCTTTAGGCCAGTCATCTACAGAGGCTCTCTTTGCCTATTGTGGGTAATGGTTCATCCCTGGCCTGAATGTGGTGCATTTTAATTAGGTATACCTGGTCTGCTTGGAAATGAGACCTGTGGTCACCACTACCAGAACCAAGTCTCCACAAAACTCCCATGATGGGAGATGCAGTGTGAGGAGGGGTTTGGGCTGGTCTTCTAGGAGAGGGGCCTGCTGCCCTGGGACCAAGGCAGGTGGGGCCTGGGAAGGGCAGTTCTGCCAGAGCTTGGGTGGGGAGCAGGGCTTGGTGTAATAAGCAAGTTAGGTAGTGAGTGTTGGCACTGCACTGGTTTCCACAGGTGGCTCTGTGTTTAAGCTAAGGGGTGGGGAAGAGAAATAGCACTCACTAGTTCCTTTGTTCCCAGAGGGGTCTCTCCATGAACACTGACTCTCTAGGGCATACTCCAAGATTAGCATCTAACCTGCCACTGTATGCCCCAGGCACTCTTCAGATCTCTGTTTCCATGCTGTATGTCTGCAGGGTGTTTGCCCTGCCTTTTCTCCAAGAGCAGCCTCAATGTCCTCTGATCTCTCCCAAAGCCAAGCACACTGACCTTTAAAACTCAAGGCTTTATGGGCATGTGAGTGGCTTAGTTGGTTACATGTCCAACTCTTCATCTCAGCTCAGGTCTTGATCTCAAGGTCATGAGTTCAAGTCCTGTGTTGGAGTCCATGCTGAGCATGGAGACTACTTAAAAAAAAAATAGTAATAAAAAAACAAAACTCAAGGCTTAGAGCCCCACCCCTGCTGGGCTGGTTGCAAGAATTCACAAAATTCTGGCCCTTCTTGCTTTCCAAGCCAACTGCTATAGGGCATTGGTTTCCCTGTGTGCTCCCCTGTGGCTTAGTCTGTCTCTTGCCCTTCTCTGCAACTGTGGCTCCCTCCCCACCACAGTAGTCACAATCCGTTTTTCTCCCAAAACATGTCTCCTCACTTCCTACCTTCTTTGATGTCTTCTTTTCTCTACCTTTAATTATGGAGTTTGTTATGCCAGTCTTTAGATTGATTTCTGGGGTATTTAGGATGATTTGATAGTTATCTAGTTGTATTTGTGGGATGAGGCAAGCCTAGGGTCCCCCTACTCTGCCACCATCTTCCCCTCAATCTAGAAGAGTTTTAAATCTCTAGTTTTTTTTTTTCCCTGCAATGTCATAAGGAAATCAATTAATATATATTGGCTCAAAGTACTAACTAATCAGAAATGAATGATAGAAGAAACTCGAGTTATGCAATACTTATGCTAAAAGTGAGAGACATAAAAATCTGTATTAAATCTGCTAAATAAATACATTTGTGAATTGTAGAACAAGGTTTGCTTTCCATATCCACTTTTGAACAATTGTTTCCAAAAGCAGGTGGATCAAAATTACATTATAAGGCACTTTATTCAGCTGAAGGATAATAGAATCTTCATATCTGCCAAGGTGACCAACTGTCTGGGTTTGTTTGGGAAGGTATCAAAAGTGGAATAACTGAGAAGTTATGTGTGTAGAATTGCTGGAGGATGTTACTCTTTATTTTAGTGTGGGGGAGAGTTAAAACTCTATAGAGCTTTAGCAAAGATACATGGGTCTCTTATGCTCATGGGCTTCATTTACTGGGAAATCAAATACCCATGTCAACTTTCTTGACTCTGTTCAAAAGTAAATCCATTAATTACTACCATTTCCCCTACAACAGCAATTGAGGTTTGAAGGAGATGGTTTATATGAGATGGTTTCTACTATCTATAGAAACAAGGCAAATATCAACTACAGCATATCAGGGATGGGTCTCTTTATATTTCTCCCTCCAGATTTTTAGATCTTAAGGCAGAAAATAGATTATATTTCTTTATATCCTTTCATAGCACCAAGCACAGTGTTCAGCATATAGTGGATGCTTTACATATGTATTTGTTAATTAAAGATTTAACTTCCTAATTTATTAGTCTCAAAAGGAGTAAGAAAAATTACAACAAAACTATGACTATGCAAATTAGCCATTAGGTGACAGGAATTTTCATACATAATTTTAACTCTTCTTGCCTCCTATGTTGAGGATTTTTATTCTAAATATATGTACAATGTCAACACACATATACACACACATTATCAAAGAAGCTTTTAAATTCGAAGATGATTTCCCCTCAACACTTAGGATATTTCTTTTCACTGTCAACTGGTTGGTGTGTGCTAAGGGAATGCAAATTAACTGTATTATTAATTTAAGTAAGACATAATTAGTAAGGTAAATCTTCTGCCAACCACATAACACATTCCAAAGCCAAATATAAATGAGCTATGATTAGCCTGCTGTTCCCCTTTATTAGTACAGATTAATGGCATATTTGCTGTGGGTATAGAAATGTACATCATTGTGTGTTTTCTAGGGGTCTTAGGACCATTTGGGAACTGCAAAGGGAACTTCACATATCACTATTTTGTGGTGAGATCTCACTATATAATCGATGCAACAAATAAGGTCTGATTGGACAAGTGTTAACTGATTAAAAAGCATGAGTAGTATTTGTAGGCAGAACAGTTAATGAGCTAAGAAACTAAATTTCCTTATCAGTCAATAGCAAACATGTACTCTCTTCATGGAAGTATTTCAGTGTTTCTTTGCCTGCCATGGATCCAGACTGTGTGTAGCACTGTTGCCAAAGACCATTTTTAGAAACCCATTCTTGACTAGGGGGAGCACAAGGAGTAGAAATCCGTTAATGAAGCAGATCACATCAGTTAATTACATTCCACTTCCCCTGTTCAGGCCTGTAGCACAACTCCAGAAGGGGAAAAAAAATGATGTAAGGAGGAAAAAGCCCTCAAATTAAATTTTCAAGTCTGATTTCTGAGACTGCTTCTGAATCTAAAAATCTAGGATTTTTTTTTTTTTCCCAATTTCAATTATTTGTTCCTCTGCTTCCCTGACTAGGCTGTTCTAAGACTTGTTTCTTGGCTTGTTGCCTACATCATTCCCTTCTTGGCTTGTTCTCATTACAGCACTTTTGTCTGATAGGAGTGAAGACCCTTGAAACTGGGAATCTAGACTATATAGAGCAAAACCCTATTGCTGGCAATGGGCAGTTAAGAGACAACACAGGCTATTAACTTACACTGTTGTTTTCTGGTAGCCATTGCAGGGCACTGCATATGTGCCATTATTCACAATCAGGGTCACAATTCTAGTTCCTGCCAGGATTGTTTTTTTATCAAGAACAAGTAAGTAAGATGGTTATAAAAGTCCTGTGCAGTGGACTAACATTTAGGATTTCTTGATGAACTTAGTTCTTCCTAATTGTGCCCTGTGGCTGTAAGGCAAAGTGCTCTAGGCCAGTACTTGTGAGCAAGAGTATAATGTGAAGTATTAGCTATAATGCTATTGCGTCCATTTGTAGAGGACTGTAGGATTTAGCAAGATGGGGCACTGGGTAGAGTGGTGGGAGGGAATGCTAACTGTCAAACAAAGCTAGAAAAGCAGCAGTAGAAAAGGAGAAAATATGAGACTAAATTGGGAATAGTAGGGAGTTCATTTTAACTGAAGAATAAACTAAATGTGAAAAAAATGAGGGAGAATTTTAGAAAAGTATATTTTAGTTAAATCATGGAGGCCCTTTCCAAAGAATTTGGAATGTGTTTTATATGTATTGTGGCCATTATGGAGGTTTTTGAGGGAGGGAAGTGACAAAATCAAGGATGTTCTCTAAAGAAACCATTTTTTCTCAAGAAGAGGGGTTGGGGGGCGCCTGGGTGGCTCAGTTGGTTAAGCGACTGCCTTCGGCTCAGGTCATGATCCTGGAGTCCTGAGATGGAGTCCCACATCGGGCTCCCAGCTCAGCGGCAAGCCTGCTTCTCCCTCTGACCTTCTCCCCTCTCATGCTGTTTCTCTCTCTCTCGCTCTCTAATACATAAATAAATAAAATCTTAAAAAAAAAAAAAAAGAAGAGGGATGGGGTTTTAGAATAGTCTATTCAAGAGGTAAAGAATATCTCAGTTAAGAGTGATTGTAGAATGGAAAGAAGAAATTAACATCAGAGACTTATGGGTAGTAATGATAAGATTACATAACCAATTGGCCACTTGCAATGACCTGGATGGAACTAGAGGGCATTATGCTGAGCGAAATAAGTCAATCAGAGAAAGACATGTATCATATGACCTCACTGATATGAGGAATTCTTAATCTCAGGAAACAAACTGAGGGTTGCTGGAGTGGTGGGGGGTTGGAGGGATGCGGTGGCTGGGTGAATGACATTGGGGAGGGTATGTACTATGGTGAGTGCTGTGAATTGTGTAAGACTGTTGAATCACAGACCTGTACCTCTGAAACAAATAATAAATTATATGTTAAAAAAAAAAGAAGAAGAAGAAGAAGAAGATAGCAGGAAGGGAAGAATGAAGGGGGGGGATTGGAGGGGGAGATGAGCCATGAGAGACTAAGGACTCTGAGAAACAAACTGAGGGCTCTAGAGGGGAAGGGGGTGGGGGGATGGGTTAGCCTGGTGATGGGTATTAAAGAAGGCACGTACTGAATGGAGCACTGGGTGTTATACACAAACAATGAATCATGGAACACTACATCAAAAACTAATGATGTAATGTATGGTGATTAACATAATAAAAAAAATTTAAAAATTACATAACCAATTGGGTATGGGGGAAAGGATGAGGGAGGAATTCAGGATGATTATGAAATTTCAACTATGGGTGACTAGGAGTATCATGATTATCATGAAGATGGTAAGTTTAATCAAACAAGTTTAATCCAAAATATTAGTGGGATATATGTATAGATATCTCAAAGGAGTTAAACATGAGGGATTGGGACATATAATAAAGGTTAGAGCTAAAAACACAGATTTATGTTTCATTCATGGGAATAGATGTCACCCAAAGAGAGAATGAAAAGATAGAAAAGGAAACATCTGAGGACAAAACACTGAAAACATTTAGCTGGGGGTAAAAGAACCAAAAGAGGGAGGGAAAGGAAAAGTTTGAGATGGAAGAGGGATTCAGATACTGAAGGAGCTAGTTTCAAGATAAGACATGGACAATTCTAACAAATCAGTGGCTGCAAGATCAAGGAATAGCATGGGTTCTGAGAAGTATTTGAGGATTCTTGGAACAAAGAGGTAATGTCACCAGCTTTGGTGACTAAATTTGTACCTTTGACAAGAAAATATTGACTTAGGAGATCAAAGTAAGGAAGTAAGGCACATTGGATGGATTTCATTCATTTACTCATTAAATAAATACGTATTGGTCATCTATTATGTGTTAGGTACTGATCTAAGGTCTGCAAAATCAGCAGCAAACAAATCAGGTCCAGTCCCTTCTCTTATGGAACTCATGTCTAGTGGGAGAAAAAAGCAGTAGATGAGTGTGAGAGGTCGAAGTAGTCACAATAAAGTCTGATAGCTCAAGATTCAAAAGAGCTTTGGGGAGTTGAAGGAGAAGGAAAAAAAAAATTAGGAAGTGACAAGAAGGGACTATAACCCACCCATCTATAGGTCAATAGCAGAGAGGTTTAGAAGAGAAAATAGCTAGCCTTGAGAGGTTTGTAGGAGATTCCTTTAAGGGGAAATTAGGTATCAGAGCAAAAAGTTGAAGGGTGTATTCAGAAGATTTTGCTAATGATTTCCAGAGGATATGGTGGAAGGCTTGTGAGAAGTTAAGGAGGGGTGTGATTGGATCAGATTAGAGAATCTGTATAACTTTTCATGGTGGCTAAAGTAAACAGGGACAAAGGGTTTTATAGGATTAATCCTGATCGTTCCTCAGGCAGTCTGAGTGATGAGGATTTAGGCCATGGAGTGAGGAGTGAAGGGGATTGACAGTGAGCAGATAGCCAGCACCAATCCCATATTGGCCACAGTTTAGGATTTTAATTAAAAGAAAAAATAGCAGAAGTGTCTCTTCCTCAGATGTAGCTCTAGTCATGTACAGATGGGCAGCATGGGTGCGCTCACACTCCACCAAGAATGACATAGAGCCTGGTGAAAATTTGCTTAGCTACATTGGAATATGAAGATAGAAGTGAAAGGAAAAATGGAAGTAGTGCAGTGGTAATAAAAAGCTTTTAGAATGCCTACAAAAAGGTTTAAAAATGTAAATGACTTTAGCAAAATCAAAAACACAAGAAACAAGTGTTGGAGAGGACATGGAGAAATAGGAACCCTCGTGCACTGTAGGTGGGAGTGCAAACTGGTGCAGCCACTATGGAAAACCATACGGAGTTTCCTTAAACGGTTAAAAATGGAATTATCCTAGGATCCAGCAATTGCACTACTGGGCATGTATCCAAAGAATACAAAAACACTAATTCAAAGGGATACATGCACTCCAACGTTTATAGCAGCATTATTTACAGTAGCCAAATATGGAAGCAGCCCAGATCTCCATCAATAGAGGAATGGATAAAGAAGAGGTGGTACACACACACACACACACTCACACACACACACACTGGAATATTATTCAGCCATAAAAAGAATGAATTTTTTTCCATTTGCAACGACACGGATGGAGCTAGAGCTCTATAAGACAGAGGAAGACAAATACCATATGATTTCACTCATATGTGGAATTTAAGAAACAAAAAATAAACAAGCGAAGGAAAAAAATGGAGAGAGGGACAAACCAAGAAACAGACTTTCTTAACTATAAAGAGTAAGCTGACAGTTACCATAGGGGAGGTGGGTGGGGGGATGGGCAAAATAGGTGATGGGGATTAAAGAGTACACTTATCATGATGAGCACTGAGTAATGCATAGAATTGTTGAATCACTGTATTGTATACCTGCAACTACTATAACACTATCTGTTAACATAAAATTAAAAAAAATTAAATATCTTTAGAGGCTAAGCTGGTAAGAATAACCCTCCATAACCCTCCATAATACCTCCATGTCAAAATGTGAGGTATACAGCAATAGAGAATAGTGGAGCCTGTGGCTCTTTAGGTGTATAAGGAATACAAATTCATTTCCTAAAGAAACAGTTTGGTAGACTACATCAGGCTACCAATGTTCTGCTCCTGGCCTAGAGGACCAATATTATTATACTTTATGTAAAAATTAAGTAAGACTTGAACAGCAATTTATTACTGATTCAGATACACACAGAACTCTCTTGTCAGCAAAATGGAAAGAATAGCAAAAAGATTTTCTCAGAGACAGTGGACTCACCCTCAAAGCATGTTGGAAACAAGTCCTTGCCTCATGATGAAGGCACCTAATGCAGCTGCAGAATCTTGCTATAACAAAGAAGTTGAGACATTGTGTTCAAAGGGAAAACCAGTCTTTGTCCTAGGTGGTACAGTCTGGTGGTAAGGCAGCACACGAAAGATTCCAGGCAGGAAACAGGGAAGAGATGAAATAGTTTTATGAGACCCATCTGTTAGTACCAGGACCTCCATGCAATGATCTGGAATATAAGGAATGGATTCTCCCACCGCATCTCTGGGATCTGAGAGCAGGCAAGAACCAGATAAAATGTAAGAACCACAACAGAGAGACCGGGTTAAATGCAGCCCCCAATTCTGGAAAGAAACTGAGCTAGGAGGAGAGTCATTAGGTGGGTTATAGAGCAGAGATTAAGGCAGAAAGGCCTGTAACCTGGGCCAGCATACAGCCAAGTTTCAGCATGATGCATCTCCAGGGCTCCATGGAAACTCGGGGCTCATTGCTGGCACTGTAAATCTCAGATGTAGTTGAAACGCAGCTTAATTCCAAGTCCTGCTGATATTTTAGCTAGGCCTCCTGGGATGCTTTCTGAACCTGTAAGTTTGACTGGGAGCCTGCAATGGTCCTGGGCATGCAAGTAGAGTGCACCAGTAAAACCACCTTAGCAGCTGGAAACTGATTTCTGACGAGAGAGGGGCTGAGAAGGAGAATGGAGGCAGTGGTGGCACTGAAGGGAGGAGAAAGTTCTGATAAGCTCAGGCAAAGTTTCTTTGTTTTTGTTTTTTGGTTTTTTTTTTTTTTTTTTGGTTTAAAAAACAGTCTGCTCACAAAGCATTTTTATTTTTATTTTTTTTGACAGAAAAGAAAAACATCAGATGCTCACTCTGTGTTAACTTGACAAACCAACTTGCCCAGTCTGCTTCTCATCTAATTTCTTTCTATGTCATGAAACTATTGATATTGCAAAGATACACTGAAGTGTTCACATGGGGCTCAGAAATGTGTAACTCTGGAGAGTTATACACAAATATTCCATTTGAAAGTAGAAAGAGCTGCTAAGACTTTTCCCTATAGGTTTGAACAAAGGAGTTAAGCCCAAATCTCTCTAGCTGGTGAACATCTTCAGACAGGAGACTTCTCTTGATAGACTGTGTTTTTTTTTTCTTGAAGAGTCACCTATTATTTCTCTGAGAACAAGATCTCAGGGTCTTAGGTTGTGGGATGAATGGAATTAAAGCAACAACAAAAAGTAAAAATGGCAATATCTTCCTAATGGTCATAAATACTTCAAAAACTTTTCAAAAAAATCAAATGACAAAATGTCTCTGAAAACAAGTGCCACTTATACCCTGAAAAAAAAAAAGAAACAGCTGATTTTATATCCACATAGTTATAAAGTAATGGTCTGTTCAGTGGCTCCTTTCTATGACCTCCTCTCCCTTTCCTTTATTCTTTCTTGCTAGACAAGAGCAGAACAAAGAGGAAATCCATGAAAATCAAAGGGAGTGGCTAAGGACCGAGAATGTTAGAGCAGAAAAGACTTCAGAAATCATCTGTTCTCACACCATGATTAGACAGAAGGGATATTGACCTTGGTGGGGTCATACAGCCCCCAAACTTGAAGAGGAACATTGATGCCAAGTCTGAACAGGGACATGGGTGCCAAGTCTGGATCTGTTCAATAGCTATACTTTTCCATCAGAACAGATATGACTCTTATTACTCTGCTGATAAATTCCTTTCAAGTTCACAGTTGTGCCTATGAGTAAAGACTTAGAGTGAAGACAGTCTTCGAGAAGTGCCATCAGGAGTTTACCATTGCTGACAGAGCTTTTAGAACCACAAGCTTGGGGGTGCCTAGGTGGCTCAGATGGTTAAGCGTCTGCCTTCGGCTCAGGCCATGATCCCAGAGTCCTGGGATTGAGCCCCACATTGGGCTCCTGGCTCAGTGGGGAGTCCGCTTCTCCTTCTCCCACTGCTCATGCTCTCTCTCTATATCTCTGTGTCTCAAATGAATAAATAAAATCTTAAGAAAAAAAAAAAAGAACCACAAGCTTGGATGGAGGGTCTGTGGAAAGGGTGAATACAAGTACAGAGTGTACTTGAAAGTGTTAAAGATGTGTACATGTTTAGGAGAGGGTGTTGATAAACCTGACTTTTCCTTTTAATGGAAAAATTACATTTGGCTAGAGGGACCAAGGCTCCTAGTAAGTGTCATACTTCTTTTAACTTGGATGTCATACTTACAGCTAAGGGAAATGTAGTCTCTCTTCTTGATGGCCTAAAAAGCCAGGACCAATTCCCTATTTACAAAGACATTTAGTCCTAAATAATAGTTTAGGATTTTAATTAAAAGAAAAAAAATAGCCAATAAATATAACCTGGTTAGATTATAATGTCCTGAAGTACTATAATATGTGTCTGCTCTCACTGTTTCCCAATGTCACTCATGACATTCTCTCAAGACAACATGACCTAGTGTCAAGAATACTGACTTTGGAGTATATCCCTATTGCATCATATATTGTCTTGGAGCTTTTTTCTTTGTCTGTGAAATGGGCAGGCCATCATGAGGATTAATGGTAATGCCAGAAAAGTGGCTTGCACAGTGTTTGACCTTACTAGGGATTAAATAAATAGTAGCATTTCTTTTGTTTCTATCACTGTTAACAATAGTGATGAAGAGGCCCTCTTGCTGTTTCCACCTTGTTTTCATGGTCTCACCATCATACCCCAGCAGAGGGGGATGCCCTCTTCTGGCTTTTTTTTTTTTTTTTTTTTTTTAATACATAGCAATCCAGGATGCTAATTATTTTTACCAGGTACTGGGTGGAGGAAACCTCTAGTTCTTCTTTGAACTTGACCAGTTATCACAGCTTTCTCAGTAGAACTTGCAATAAGGAATCCGAGTTCTTTGTTAACACAATGGTATACAAGCATTTAAAATCATTGGTGCCTATCAATAAAATATTGTTAAGGATATTCCCCTAATATACATTTTTTTAAATTTATAAATTACATATGTACTATTATGCTAATAAGTCATGCATATCTTAGAGCATACACAGAAGGAAAAATTAATGGGAAGAAAATATAAAGAAGTTCAATTGTTTTCTTCTATATCCTCATGGGTCATCTAGCACAACTCTGGGGTACACATTTTAAAAATCATTTATCACTTTTCTAATCGGATTACCTCACCTATAAACCAAGTATGTAAGTCACCTTCCAGAAAATGCATTTCACCCACTGGGATTTCTCTCCCCCAGGAAAGCCAATAGTCTGACTCTGTCAGCAGACCAGGTACCTGAAATATTTGAAATATTCCAGCTTTCATGCTGGCCCCATAACCCATTTACCCTATCTGTACATTTGACTAACTTGGCAGCAGTTTAAAAAAGTCTGTAGGACTCGGAACAATTAAATAAAAATCCCCATGGGTCTGGCCCCAGGCTAACAAGGGACTTTTTATTTCCTCAATTTAGCCCTATTAGGTGTTGCCCTGGGGTAAGCAAGCCATTTACCTACAAGTCCTGATCAACCCCCAAGCTAGAGAGTGGAAGTCTCAGAGATGCCTGCAGAAGATCTTATTTGCCTATCTTCCTTCAATTTTCCTTAGTCATGTGAGGGAGAGGAGGGCCAGGTCTTGATGAAGGCCGCCTGAAGCACAGTTTTGCCCAGGAGGCCAGCCCAGCCTACACAGCAAGAGTCCTGCCATTTTGCTGCAGGATGGCAAGTCTTTTTTTTCCAAAGCTGAAGTTATGCTTCACTCTCCAGCTGTTTATAAAGTAGGCTTTGGGAGCCAACAAATCAAGTGGATGATTGGCAGGGGGAAGAGAGGGAGTGAGAGGTGAGGAAGGGAGGGAGTGAGAAGTAAGCAAGGACTATCTTTACCTTCTTACTTCTAGAACAGCCCCTCAACCTATCTCTAAGAAATCCTAGTAGGGAGGAGCTCATTTCTCCCCCTTACACTCTCCCTCTTTTTTTTTTTTTTAATTGAAGGTAAGATGAGGAGAGAGGTCTTTCCAGTATGTTTACTAACATGATGACACCTCTTAAATCAAAGTAAACATTTAATGAATGCTTGGGAAGGGGTGTTCTTCATTGAGCTTTTTATTTGTATGAATGCATACATATATGTATGTATGTATGTATGTATGTGAGCAACTACTTAGCCACCAGGAAACTTTATTCCTTCCTGCTCCACCCTCTGCTGTCACCTGTTCCTTTGGCCCTCATTATGAAACTGCTTTCTAAATGCCTGCACTCACGTTACTACCTGGGAGTAAGTTGAAATGTAAGCATCTAAAGGTTACTATCTAATGACACTAGTGCTGTGTCCAGAGGCCAGAGAACTTGTCTCCCTTTTCCCATAGTAAAGCCACCCCCCCCTTACCACAAGGAGCTCCCTGGGAAACACACATTTGCAAAGGAAAAAGAGTCAAAATATGTACATCTGACCTGTTCACATCAGTTTCTTGCCCGTAAGTCACATATGAGCATCACCAGGCTCTGCTGCTGCAGATATTCTCCAAGATCATCTAGCTGTTGGTCACCTTGGTCTCTTTGCAATATTTCTGAACATAGATATTTTCCTGATGTGGTGCTATGAATGTCCCATGTGCTGAAGCTACTACATGGTGGCCTGAACACTGGACCAAAAAGTGCTTACTGCAATCTGACTTTGATGCTAAGATTATTTGCTCATTAATTTATTTAAATAATTTTTGCTCCTAAAGAGCAAAACAGGCATTATCAGATGATAACTTAGGGTCAGAAAGCTGTATGACCTATTTAAGGTAACATACTTGGCCATAAAGGAACTAGAAAGAACATCCAGCATGAGTAAGGGATCATGCTAAGCACAACAGATAAAGAGACCAATGGACAGGTGGATATACATTTAATATAAGTCAGACATTCCATGTATATCTATCAAAATGCCAGGCATCATAATATGGAAATAACTATTAAAGAAAAATAGATTTTACACTCAAAGACCTTAGAATCTGATCAAAAAGTCAGACCCGTAAGAAAACAGTGAAAATGCAATTCATTTTAAATATTTAATAGAAATAAAATCTTTTGAGAGTACAGGACATCTAAATTGGCTGGAGGGACCAAAGTGCAAGTTTAGGTGATAAAGGTGAGAACACAGAATGCTTGGAGAACATTGAGTGATTTTGTATAGTGAAGCATTAAATGCAAGAGCAGGACTGATAGCACAGATCATGAAAGACTGTATGTAGTATGTATAAAGAAATGTAAATTTACTGATGTAGTACCTTACACAGGCTTAATTTATGTTATTTCACTGGTATATGTGTTACCTGGGAGAGACAGAATAATTTAAATAATATTTTAATTGATTTTCCCTATTCATTTAACAAGTAGTTGTATGACAAACCCTATTTTAGGCTCTTAGGGTACCTCGTTGAACAAGACAAATGAAAATCTCTGCCCTCATGAAGATTACATTCTCCTTTTTTTTTTTTTTTTAAGATTTTATTTATTTATTTGTGAGAGAGAGAATGAGAGACAGAGAGCGTGAGAGGGAGGAGGGTCAGAGGGAGAAGCAGACCCCCTGCTGAGCAGGGAGCCCGATGTGGGACTCGATCCCGGGACTCCAGGATCATGACCTGAGCCGAAGGCAGTCGCTTAACCGACTGAGCCACCCAGGCACTCCACATTCTCCTTTTTAAAATTTATTTATTTTATTTATTTTTTAAAGATTTTATTTATTTATTTGACAGAGAGAGAGAGAGACAGCGAGAGAAGGAACACAAGCAGGGGGAGTGGGAGAAGGAGAAGCTGGCTCCCCGCAGAGCAGGGAGCCCGATGGGGGGCTCGATCCCAGGACCCTGGGACCATGACCTGAGCCGAAGGCAGATGCTTAATGATTGAGGCACCCAGGCACCCTACATTCTCTTTATTACAGATGATAAACTACTATATATACACACACATGTATTATTATACAGGCTTTATATATAATGGGAGATACACTATATTTGTTGGGTAATTTAGGGCATATTCAAGGTTAATTTTGAGTAAAATGTGATTTTTGTCTTTTTTTAAAACTTAACTCTGAGTAAAAGTTGACTCCACTCTATTCAATGAGCAGTAGGGAACTATTGAAAATTATGAACATGAAAGTGGAATAATATTTGCATTTTGGAAAGAGGACACAAACTGTGATGTAGAAGAGATGATGCCTGAGACCAACACCAGGGAGACCCATTAGGCTGACACTGCATTTAAAGTAAATAAGTAAATAAAATAGACCAATAAGGCAATTGTAACATTTAGGAAGTATTGATTTATGGAGAAAGAGGAGTTTAGAATCATTCCCAGGATTCTGCCTTAGGTAAGGGGATGATAGGTACAGAGAACAACAACTATATATACATATACACACAGACCATATATATACAGATAGTTGTTCTGTACCTATCATACTAAATATATAGATTTGTACATATCATACTATATATATATAGTATGTGTGTATACACACATATACATATATGTATGCATATGCATGTATACATATATACACACAGGTTAGTACAGGCAAAAGCACTTTCATATCACTTCATTTAACAAACATTTATGGAAAGTATAAAGTGCTGTGCCAATGTGAGTGTTACCACTTGTTGGCTTTGCTTTTATTCATAATATGAAAAGATTTTTTGGTACTATTTGTAATATATGATCATGTCACTCGACTCACTTAAACATTTATGGAAACTATAAAGTGCTGTGCCAATGTGAGCTGTTACCACTTTGTTGGCTTTTGCTTTTATTCATAACTTAAAAAGCCTTTTTGTTACTATTTATAATATATGACCATGCCATAAAGCTGATTACTAGTTTCAGTGTTAAAAAAAAAAATCATACTCTGGCTACCTTTTCATTCATTATTCATAACTGCAACTGGGTTCATGAGGGCAGAGGTAGAAGCCATGGCTGAGTAACCAGAGAATCTAGAGCTGCTGTCAGCGAATTGACTCGTCAGCATTCTTTTAAGGAAATCACCTGCTGGCTTATTAAAGTTAATTGCTTGCAGGTATCAAGTTCCTTAGCCAGAGCTATCAAAGTTGCTGTAAGAGAGGTGATTAAGGCTGTGCTGGGACCTGGGGCAAGCTGGATGACTACCACTTCATGTGGCGCGTCTTAGCTTCAGGGAGACTTCCTTTCTCCTCCCCATTCCTTGTTCCTTTCTCCTTGCTCTTCCACCAAGCCTTATTCCTGTCTTCTATCACATGTGTGCTGATCTAGGTAATGTGTTAATTTTGCTCCTCTAACATTTGGCAGGCATTTATTGAGCATTTATTAAGTGGCTGGTGATTTCTAGCCTCAGGGAATACAATAATGAATAATCCAGCCTCTGTGCATAAGGCACTCCCAATCTAGAATAGGAGACAGGTTTTTAAATCTGTTATTATGGTATTATGCCATAAATTCTGAACAGTGTTTGTACAATATACTATGGGAAGGTACAGAGAGAAGATATATAGTACATGTGTATGTTTACATTGTCTTGGTGATTAACCTTGAGAATTGGGATAAAACAAGATGGAAACATCTGCTTCTATCAGTCAAGGTTCTCTAGAAGGAATTTGCTTATGTAGTTCTGGGGGATGGCAAGTCTGAAATCTACAGGACAGATTGATGATAAATTCAGGCAAGAGTTGATGTTGAAGTCTTGACCCTGAATTTTGTAGGGCAGGCTGGCAGGATGGAATCAGGCAGGATTACTTTGTTACAGTCTTGGGGAAAGATTCCTTCTTCTCTAGGAAATCTATTTTTTGTTTATAAGGCCTCATTGAGAGGAATGTTTATTACTTAAAGTCAATTGGCTGCTATGTTAATCACACATACAAAAAAAAAAAAAAATACTTTCACAGCAACATCTAGATGATTGTTTGACCAAACAGCTAGGCAAAATAGCTCAGGCAAGTTGATAAATGAAATTAGCCATCACACTGCCTATGTGTGAAAACATTCCCCTCCAAGTTTCTGTTTTTCTTTTCACAATTCCCTTTATATCTATGGCCACAGAGATACCAAAGTAATATAATTATGATGCTCAGGGAATATGTTTTGACTCAAACTTCAAGAATCAAATGATACCTATACCAAGGATCTCAATCATAAAAGTATGCTGATTTATTAATCATGAATATATTTTATTGAGTATATTAAACATAAAACATTAAAGATAAATCTCCTAGAATTTAGCCAGGTCTTTCTTACCAATTATCATTTGGAAGAGAACTAAGCTAAAAATGAGACTTCTTTTGATATAACAATCTTTGGGGATGGGGGTGGGGTGAGAGGATGGTGATTAAAAGATAAAACTTTTTTTTTTTTTTGCTCTGATGGAATGAGCATCAGAGGCATTGCAAATGTATAAAAAAATTAATTATTGATTATTGGGGTTATTTCCTTAGGATAACACTTTAAAACTCAATCCTACTTCTCCAGTTCTGGCTAGGTCTCACTTAGACCAAGGAAATAGTATCATCATCAGACTCAAGGAAAGTCTCCGTCCTGGGCCCCATGGATTGGGGGGCCCCACAAATCACAAACACACCAACATAAATGACTTTGTCACTTAGTATCTGGACTTCAGAACTGGCTTAGTGAAATCTATAACCCTAAACATTCACTTTCATGATCAACATGTGATTCAGGCTCCAGGAAAACATTTTGCACATCACTTCCTACATCATAGAAGCACTTGACAATAGAGCTCAAATGCCATGAAAGGTTCGGGTTTAGTTGCTTTTAGCATCAGTTGGAAACAAACATTTTGCTTTGAAGTATGGAGGGATAAGAAAGGGAATTTCAATAGTGTAAGAGGAATAATAAATAAATTTTTCAAATTCTTCCTCTTGTGATAAATGTACTAAATCCTCACATAGCCAAGAATCATTTTCCTGAGTAGAGCCGAGCATCAATTTTCTTGCTTCTGTCCATGTTTCCTTGGTGAATTTGAAAGTACCTACAAGTTATCATGGTATTTTCACATGGTGACTATGATATATATTGCATTATTAAACAATTCATATTACTCTTTAATTTTTATGTATGTAGGACTAGAGAAGATATGCATGAAGTGTGCTTTTAATTCTTTATATTGGCAAGTAGATGGTAAGCAATGTTAAATGAGACTTAAAATTAAGAAAATACCAGCTTCAATAAAATATTCTGAAATTAAAATTTGATATTTATTACATGTTACTTTAATAATTTTGAATATTAAAAAGAATTTTGAAACAAAAATAATTTTGTTTTTATATTAACTTATTTTTCATAAAATGTATTGCATTTTCTGCCATTTAAATAAAAATTTATATTGTTTTAAGTCCTTTGGATCACTGTCATCACTGTCAACAATACACAAATTAATTAAAAATCTCAATTCTAACAAACAGAATCATCTTGATAAAGGCAAGAAATATAAATTTCATGGGATGCATATGTGATTTTATGAATTGTTTGTTTTATTTTATTACTCATATAGACATTGCCAGCTCATTAACAGGACACCCAGATATACACATTGAATATTACATTAGTGTCTTTCATTTTTTGCCAGCTTTCAGTCATCTAAAAAATCATTGCTTTTGATTTGTCATTAAGAAATTAAATTTTTAAAGGTAGCACAATTATGGAATGTATTTTATTGAAGTTCTTGGTTTTATTTATAATTTCTAAATATTTAGACACATTGTGTGTTGGCCTCCATTTGCATGCTTGCCTTGGGTTCTGCAGTGGGTTCACTGCTAAACCATTGAGCCAACATCTGGGAGAAGCCATCAGTATCCTCAAGGAGTCACAACTATTCCAAGAGGTAGATGGCAATCTTTAACCTTTGACCCAGGGGTAGGAACATGGGAGGTAGAATAAGCAGTGCCATTTCAATCTCTACCTTTACCTTCTTACACCCAGTAAACACACTTCATCTCTTTCTTAAGGGCTGGATGTCTAAAAATGTTAATTCAGGGAAATTATGTAGGTGGGACTGGGAAACTTGGAATAGACCGTAAGTAAATTATTGAAATTAGACCTCAGACATCATTCTATAAGAGGGGACATTTGAGCTGGATCTGGAAAGATGAATAGAACTCCTCCAGGTGGATAAATTGTGTGTGGGAAGAGGTACACTAGGAAAAGGCATAAAATGCAGGGTGTGTTTAAAATATTTCGGAATGTTCATATGACTAAAACACTGGG
Organism: Mirounga leonina; assembly: GCF_011800145.1. Lineage (NCBI taxonomy): Eukaryota > Metazoa > Chordata > Mammalia > Carnivora > Phocidae > Mirounga > Mirounga leonina. The sequence continues at coordinate 2,480,416 of NW_023270232.1, read as the reverse complement.
TGAGAGGGAGGAAATGGAAAGAGAAGGGCTGAAAAAAACAGAACAGAAAGGGCATTATACATTTTCCTAAGAGCTTGGACTTTATCCTTTATATGGTAGGGAATCATTACAGGAGTTTCAAGCGGGCAAGTGACATGATTGGTTCTGCCTTTTAAAAATATCACTTTAGAACCTTGGCGTTCAAATTTTAGCATGCATGATAATCACTTGGAGGGCTTGTTGGAACACAGATGGCTGGGCCCCACCCCCAGAGTTTCTGACTCAGTAGGACTGGAGTGGAACCCAAGGAATTTGCATTTCCAACAAATTCCAGAGTGATGCTATGCTACTGATATGGGAACTATAAAAACCACTGCTCCACAGGAGGATGGATGGTGAATAGTTCATGGAGATGAAACTACAAAGAGTAGACAAGATAGGGAATTATTACAATAGATCAGTAAACAGGAATGAGCATTTTATTATAGGATCTAAATTAAAGAGTCTTTTTTTATTTTTTAAAGATTTTTATTTATTTATTTGAGAGAGAGAATGAGATAGAGAGAGCATGAGAGGGGGGAGGGTCAGAGGGAGAAGCAGACTCCCTGCTGAGCAGGGAGCCCGATGCAGGACTCGATCCTGGGACTCCAGGATCATGACCTGAGCCGAAGGCAGTCGCTTAACCAACTGAGCCACCCAGGTGCCCTAAATTAAAGAGTCTTAAGAAATAATAACTTGAGTTGGTGACTGACTGAATTTGGAAGGTGTAGGTAAGGAAAACAGAGCCTTTGGGGATGACTCTATATCTGGCTTATTTGTCTTTGGATGTATGAAATAGCCCAGGTTTGTAATCTAGAGAGACAGAAAGAGAATAGATTTCAATTTTAATTCCAGATCATTGCTATAAAGGTGCAGTTTAATTAAAGATCATACAACAACTCTGGATCACCTAGCTTTAGGTATGCTAAACTAAAAGAGAGGGGAAGTTCTTTCATGCACAGAATACACTCAGTCCATTAGCAAAGGTTTGAGGTAAATGGCGTTAATATGTTAATATTTCATTCATCTATTATATCAACAGAGCTTCACAATTATATCATTTTGAGTGTGGTTAGGGATTGCTCTCCTTTTTGGAGATTGCCTTAAGTCTATGACTGAATTTCTTTATTACAAGAGCTGTCAGAATGGGCATTTTTGCTTAATGATGCTGCTATTACGGGATTTTTTTTTCTCTAAATAGTGTCTTTTTATACTTTTAACTATTATTTTAGGTTTAGTGAAATTTAATAATAATCTCTTTCACAGTTGGAAGGAGGCAGGCTCACCCTTAATGTTTGAATAGACCAGGGCATAAGTATAAATGGAGGCTTCCTTCTTCCATTTGTCTAAATATGTAAATATATAAATGTTATAAACCAAGCTAATTAGCTCTTAAATAAAATATGTTCTATCCCTCTACCTTCACACACATACCTATACCCCCAAACACATACACACGTGGGCATACAAATAGATTTACATAATTTTTTTTAAAGATTTTATTAATTTGACAGAGAAAGACACAGCGAGAGAGGGAACACAAGCAGGGGGAGTGGGAGTGGGAGAAGCAGGCTTCGGGCCGAAGGCAGATGCTTAACGACTGAGCCACCCAGGCGACCCTAGATTTACATAATTTTTAAAAATATTTAAAACAAGTATTTTAAAATAAAGCTATGCATTTTGTATGACTTAAACTTGGCAATACTTCAAAGATGGCTGGATTTGCTTATAATTGTTCATTTCTCTGGGATTCTGATTGATGAGCCTATAGACAGACATGATTCATACATATTATACATTAATTCCATAATATTTTTATGTCATTTCAGTGAAATGACTTATTAGGTTATAATAAGTTTTTACATAATTTGTGTTCTATTGACAGAAAAGATTTAAAGGATTAACATATAAAATATAATTATATTCAAATGTGCAAAATTTAGACTAGTTCAATATTATGGTTGTGTAAGTACTATTTGTGAAAAAAGTATAAAATAATCACCAAAAAAGAATAAGAAACTATTTTTATTGCACTTGAAAATAATAAATGAATATCAAATATGCATACTCAGAAAATGTAAAATTAAAAAAGTAGAATTAATTTATTTGTTTTCTAAATTTTTTTCTTTCAATATAACTTTTAAAAAGTACCAATTACGCAAACAATGAATCATGGAACACTACATCAAAAACTAATGATGGTGATTAACATAATAAAAAAAGAAAAAAATACCAATTATAATTAATGTGCATATCAATACTCAAAATTACTTAAATAAAACTGAAATTTTAAAGTATTTAAATCATTAAATATTTTTATACTTTATAGTGTTTAGTGTCCTTGTAATTGCTTGCATAAATATTTGATACCACATTTCATGACTGATATGTCTATATCTTCACATATGCCTATTTGAGGGTAATATGAATTAGTATTGCAAAATATTGCTGTCACCATGTGAACTACTGTGATTATTGTAGGGACCTCTGAAACAAATAATTAGAATGAGAAGAGAGAAAAGGAAATGGATACTCTGTACACCTGGAAAACAATATGGAATGCAAAAAAATATTGCATTGATTTTAAAGGATGAATTGAAAAGATCAATTTGTTCTTTCTCTTCCCTAAGCACTTGCGTTGTTCATATTGTCTCCACACCAGAAAGCAGTGTCCTTCTTCAATCCAGACGGCAACAAAACACACAAACCTTTATGTCTTTTAGATACACCCCTCCCTCCCTTTTTAAGACATTAAGGAAATGGGCAACACATGTTGAGAAACATTTATCTGGGGCCTCAATGTTGTTACTTAGAGAAGCCAAGATTTAAGCACAGAGGAGTGCTGTTCCATGTAGCAAGGAGTGAAGGGCAGAGCTTACTGGAAGGTCTGTGAGTATCAATATTACTACTGTCATTTTAGACACTTTAAAAGAGAAAAATACCAAATTATTAGTTTATTTTTCTCAGCCCCTTCTGTTTGACTCTTCCTCTCCACAAAGTGTGATCTCAGAAATATCGGCTGTGTTTTGGAACAGGTATTCTCGGTAGGTATTCAAATTAGAGAAATCAAATAAAGGATAAATGCCTTGTACAATTAAAGTATTGTGTGTAAAGGACACAATGAAAGAAAGGCCCCAAGGAGGCTGGAGCTAAGAGTAGGGAAGGAAGTTAGACATTGGTCTGAAAGGGGGGAGTGTAGTGATGAGGAGACCTTAGCTGGGAATCTAGAGGGGACTATGATTAGGGAAGTAGCCAGTTAGAAATATGAAAGAAAGGAGGAGGATAGGAGAAAGGTAAATGGAGAGAAGGTTGGGGAAAAAAGACAATTAGGAATTTGTGATGCATGCTTAAGAAATAACAAAGAATCCAGTGTCATAGGAAAGGAGTGAGTGAAGGAGAGAGTAATAGGAGTTGAGAGTAGAGAGATACCAGGGGGCCAGAAGCAACAGGCCTTGTAAACATGGTGAGTAGCCTGAATGATATGTGATGCCGTTAGAAGTTTTGTCAGGAGGGCGACTTGGTTTTAAATAATGATTCAGGCACTATTCTGAAAATAAAATATAGGTGGACAGGATGGAATCAAGAAAACTCTGAATTACCATGATTCTCCTGAATCTACCATTCTGGAGAATGAGACTCTGGGGGACCCACAAGGTTGTAGCACAGTTTGGTGATGCTGTATGACGACAGTGGTGCCAGGATACAATCCGTCAGTTGAGGACTGACAACGCAGTGCTGCAAACTGAGCGTCTAGCACCATGTGATATATTCATTAAGTTCTTTAATTAAGATCTGTGTTATGGTAAAGACAAAAAGCAAATAACAAAAGTCCTGCCAGGTGCTATATTTTAGAACACTTAGAGGGCGCCTGGGTGGCTCAGTTGGTTAAGCGACTGCCTTCGGCTCAGGTCATGATCCTGGAGTCCTGGGATCGAGTCCCGCATCGGGCTTCCTGCTCGGCAGGGAGTCTGCTTCTCCCTCTGACCCTCCCCCCTCTCATGTGCTCTCTCTCTCTCATTCTCTCTCTCTCAAATAAATAAATAAAAAATCTTAAAAAAAAAAAAAAAAAGAACACTTGGAGTACCAAAGTGCTTAACATTGTCAGATGAGGAAGATTCTCTGAGTTACTTTTGAAATCAAAACCTCAAAAAGAAAAAAAGCCATAGTGATTAAGAGGAAAGATGGGAGGTAAGGCAGTTGCAGGAACCAAAGTGAGATTCCTGCTGGTTAGTATTGATAGAGACAGAACTAATTTAAAAGATATTGGAACTTATTTCTGTCTCATAAAAAAGGAGAAATAAAATATGGATGGGCAAGGGGGATGGAGGGACCCAGATCATAGCATCCTGCTAGCGTTATGGTTCTCAGGCCAACTGTATGGAGCTAAAACTCCGTTATCTTGAGGGTTTTGGAAGGAGGGTAGGGAAGTCCCTGGGGTATATGGAGGACTCCTTAGTTAAGGTATTTGTATGTTAATAAAAGTTTACAGAGAGTTTCCTATCCCAGCACCCAACTTTGCCCAGTGCCCCCAGGGAAACTACCCAGAGAGTGGTTAAGTCTATGCTTTCCATGGTTATCACATAGACATGTTCTAAAGGTAATTGCTTATCTGTGGTGCAGTCTAGCATAGGAGGCTGGATGTGAGTGTCTTTTCTATTTGTATCAGAGGAAATATAAAAGAAAGTCACTGAGCATGAGAATGTGTTGCTCAATTTCAAGCAGGGCTTTCACTACGCTACTACAGATGCCAAAGGAAAGAGACCCACTGTGGTATGTCATAACATCTGTAGGCCAAGGAGAGGTGACAGTGTATTCAATTGCCTTTTGCCTTGGTATGGTGTGTGTGTGTGTGTGTGTGTGTGTAAGAGAGAGAAAGAGAGAGAGAGAGAGAGGATTTTGAGTGAATGGTTGCTTTGGCATATATTAACTTACCCACATTTTGTTATCTAGGAATAAAATTGTTGGTGACTTTCAGATACACATTTCTAAAACTGAGACTAGCAACCTTCTTGAACAATATTGAAACATCAGAGCCAAAGGCAGCTCTTTGAGACAATACATTCTTACTTAATATGCGGGTCAAATGTTTACCTCTCATTTATTTCCTTCATCATTTCTTGTCAAGAATGAGAAAATCCTGTGCTCTAAATCTCCTAGGGGAAATCACTGGTATTTTGAAGTTCATATGTTTTTGGAAATTCCCCACATTCATTGAGTCTTAGATCTTATTACCTGTTTACTGTTCAACATTTCAGCATCTTCAGGGAATTCTTCACCACCCTTCCATTTCTAAGATTTGTGGCTAATAAATATCAGGTTAGAAGATATAAACAACTATATTGGCTTTATTTCAGCTATGCTAGTATTGGACCCATATCAAGAGGACATTAGGGAAACTTATTTTTGGTGTGAGGGAGGTTCTGACCTAGAGAAGACAGGTGAGGCCAGAAAAGATGGTTGGGTATGGGGTTGGGGGTAGGCAGTCGGGAGGAGTGTAAACCACCAGCCACATACTCTTCTAAAGAGCAAAAACATGAGAAAAGTAGGAACTATGAAAAGAGTGACAACCAAATGGCCCTAAATTATGTTGAACGGGGAAAGCAACATAAAGAGGAACAAGGAAGACAAAAGCGGATTGAATGACAGAAGATGTGAATGAAAGACACTTAGGATAATACATTCTTAGAATGGTCAAGCGTTTTCATTTATACATTTCTTAAATTTCATGATATATAGCTGGGTTTTTAAAGTTTTTTACATCGTTCTAATCCTTTTTGAAGTTTCTGAAACTAAAGATTAGGATGTATTTTGTGTTCTTTATTTTGCTAAAGTTTCTTAATGAGATTGTGTATTCCAAGTCCCATATTACTTGACTGTACAGGGAATATGTACTTCTAACAAATAAATCACTTTGAGGTTAGTTATCAATTGATAGAAAACAGTACTACTTTTATCCACTACAAATGTCTTTGGGAGTACGTTTCCACATTACCTTTTTCAGGTGGCTGACCCTGAATCCATTTATCTGCAACTTTAAAAAAGCATTTTGACATGAACTGCTAATAATTTTGTTAAGGTTCTAAGACAAAGCACAATCAGATTATTAGTATATTTAAAAGATATTCTACAGAGAGAAAACAGTAAATGTATAAAGAAATGGTATCATTTACAACATACCTGATGCAAAGAGAATTCCAAAACTATAATCAGGGCAAGTGCATAACAAACTTCTGAGATTTTTTGACCTTGAATTATAAATAACTCAAATAGTTATTTAGTTTGTTACTTCAAATTATATTTCAAAATATAGTTCAAATATATATTTTGAATTATATGTTCAAATATGTCTTGAATATATGTCCATAATAGATACTGAATTATCACAGAGATAACTTCAGGAAAAAAAAAAAAAAACACTTAGTAAAGAATTTTGCATTTGCTTTAGGAGTTACATATACATGTTTTCTTAAAACTCAACTTTCCTTATTGTTGAATAATTATTTACACAGAGTTTATTATATCCTAAACAGTCTAGGATAGTCCATCCTTCTGTCAGCAAACTATGTCATTAGTGATGGATGAAACTTAAGAAAGCAAATACTTTATCAGGGAGAAAAAATATTGTCTCAAAGGGGAAAGCCCAGCTTTTGGGGTTAAAGCATTCTCTTGTCTCTTCTTTAAAAAATTGAGGTATAATTGACAGACAATATTACATTAGTTTCAGGTGTACAGCATAATGGTTGGATAATTGTGTATACTGTGAAATGATCACTACATTAAGTTTGGTTCAGATCCGTCACCACACATAGTTACAGAATTGTGTGTGTGTGTGTGTGTGTGTGTGTGTGATGAGAACTTTTAGATCTACTGTCTTGGCAACTTTCAAATATGCAATACAGTATTATTAACTATAGTCACCATGCAGTATATCACATCCCCTGACTTACTTATTTTATAACTGGAAGTCTGTACCCTTTGACTACCTTCACCTGTTTTGCCTACCCCTTCCCTCACTTCCTGCCTATGGCAACTACCAATCTGTTCTCTGTAACTGTGAGCTTGGTGGTTTATTTTTGTTATGTTTTGTTTTTTTTGATTCCTCATATAAGTGAGATCATATGGTATTTGTTGTTCTTGGTCTGGCTTATTTCACTTAGCATAATGCCCTCAAAGTCCATCCATGCTGATGCAAATGGCAAGATTTTTTTTCTATGGCTGTATAATATTCTATCGTATTCTATTGTATGTATAATAATAATATTCCATCTATATATGGAATATTGTTATTCCATATATAGAATATATGGAATATTATACAGAGAGTATATATATATACATATATAGAATATTATACAGAGAGTATATATATACATATATATATATATGTATGAGAGAGAGAGAGGTAATATATACATATATCACATTTTCTTTATCCATTCATCTGTAGTGGACACTTAAATTGTCTCCATATCTTGACTATTATAAATAATGCTGCAGTGAATAAAAGATGCATATAGCTTTTCGAGTTAGTGTTTTGATTTTCTTCAGATAAATATGCTGGATGATATGATAGTTCTATATTTAATTTTTTTAGGAATCTCCATACTATTTTCCACCAATATACATTCCCATCAACAGTACACAAGGGTTACCTTTTCTCCTCATCCTTGCCAATACTTGTTAATTCTTGTCTTTCTGATAATAGTCATGTTAAGAAGTGTGAGGTGATAGCTCATTGTGGTTTTGTTTGTTCATTCGTTTGTTCATTTTTTAAAATTCCAGTATAGTTAACATACAGTGTTATATTAGTTTCAGGTATGCAATATAGTGATTCACCAATTCTATATGTTATTCAGTGCTTATCCAGATAAGTGTACTCCTAATCCCCTTTACTTATTTCATCCATTCCCCTACCCACCTCCCCTCTGGTAATCATCTATTTGTTATCTAAAGTTAAGAGTCTGTTTTTTGTCTCTTTTTTTTTCTTTGTTCATTTGTTTTGTTTCTTAAATTTCACATATAAGTGAAATCATATGGTATTTGTCTCTCTTTGACTTATTTCACTTAGCATTATACTCACTAGCCCTATCCATTGTTGAAAATGGCAAGATTTCATTCCTTTTTATGGCTGAATAATATTCCATTGCGGTTTTGATTTGCATTTCCCTGATGATTTGTGATGTTGAGCACTTTTCACCTGTGCACCATTTGTATGTCTTCTTAGGGAAAATGTCTATTCAGATCCTCTGCCCATTTTTAAATCAGATTGTTTGTACTTTTGCTGTTGAGTTGTAGGAGTTCTTTATATATTTTGGATATTAACCCCTTATCAGATATATGATTTGCAAATATTTTCTCCCACTCAGTAGGTTGCCTTTTTATTTTGTTGATGGTTTCCTTTGCTGTGCAGAAGATACTGAGTTTGGTGTAGCTCTACTTATTTATTTTTTCTTTATTTTAGCTTTTTCTTATTCACTATTGTAAATAGTTTTAATGTTTAAATCAGTGTCAATCATGTAATTGCTCTTATAGAAGAGTAAGAAAATCTTGAGGAAGTGATTCTGTTCTGACTTTGAGAAGGAATGCAGAAAAAGAAGTGGAATGTGGAGAGATCTTTCAAACTAGATCTGCCAGTGACTGCCATTGACCTAAACAAATCTTTATTTTTTAAAATAAAGATTTATTTATTTATTTTGGAGAAAGAGAAAAAGAAAGAGCAAGTCTGCACAAGCAGGAAGGGCAAAGAGAGAGGGAGAGAGAATCTCAAGCAGACTCCACACTGAGCATGGAGCCCAACGCGGGGCTCAATCTCATGACCCTGGGATCATGACCTGAGACGAAACCAATAGTTGGACGATTAACTGACTGAACCACCCAGGCACGCCTAAACAAATCTTTTAATGTTTCTGAATCTCGATTCTCATATCTGTTAATGAGAATATTTGACCAGATGGTTTCTCAGAACCTTTCTATTTCCAACATTCTATGTTGCTACAATTGACTTTATTCTTTGAGGATGGACACATGGATATATTTATATAACTGCTTTATCAAGGGAGACCAAGCAGCATATTGTGTTAGCTTTCTTCTTAATTTCTAATAATTGGCATTTCAAATACCATAATTGGATTTTTCTTTTTTACTAAAACAATGAAATTCTACATGTTAGGGTTCCGATTTGATTATTAAAGAAAATTTTGGTGAGGCTTCTAATCAGCCATGGCTGTTGATACATTTTCAAATCTCTTAATACACAGGAAGCCATATTTTGCCAGCCTAGGAAGCCTTAAAAAGTGGACATTGAAATGACTGTGCATTGCCTATACATGCGGACATGCATATGAATTGATCTAATTTCAATTTTTGTTTGTAATGGCCAGTAATAACTTTGGTATAATCCATGATTTTGTAGGCAGTGTGAATGAGTGGAGAAGTAGTGAGGAGGGAGCAAGACAAGTATTTGTTCACATAAGGGAAGTCATAAACTCAGGCATTCAAAAATTAACTTTTTCCTAAATATTTTTTTTTTATTTGAGTATAGTTGACACACAATGTTACATTAGTTTCAGGTGTGCAGAGGTAGTGATTTGACAGGTTTATATATTATGTTGTGTTCACTACAAATATAGCTACCATCATTCTATAACATTGCTATTATAATATCATTGATTCCTAAATAATTTTAATTTTGAATCAGAATGGCAAAAACTAAACCTTAGTTTTTGGGGGATTCTCTCAGATTTTTTCCAGTGTTCCAACTAAGTTCTGGTAGTTTCTATAGTGGTAAGATCTCTGATGTCCCATTTTACCTGGCATATGCTGAGACTCCTCCTGTCTAGCCCATAACCCATGCTAGTTGCAGTTGAACCAATACTTTTTCATGTCCTCAGAGTCCTGCATCAGCTATGTCAAAGCTCCTTTTGGCAGATGGGAATCATGTTCTTGTGCAACACTGAGGCACAGGAAATTCCATGGAGACACAGAGCTTAGCCATGCTACCCTGAAATCTTGTTATTTCCCTATATTCTTCCTCAAGTCCATATAATGTCTCTGTGACTGTTGTTTATCCTTTTGTGTTTGATCTGGAGGAAATGGGGCCTGGGAGAGCACTTATGCCAGATCCTTCCTGCTCCCCACAGGGCCTAAACTTTTTTGATACTTAAAAGCCACTACTTTCTCTGTACATCACTTCCCTGAGATGGTAAGCATAGAATCAAAGCTAAGTGGAGTTGGGGAAGAAATAAAATATCAGAGGTAGAAGAAGGAAAAGAAAAAAACAAAACCACATTGGTTAATATTTCCAAAGTATTATTCTACCAAATGAGGAGTAACTGTCCATATGAATGGAATTCATTTTTTTGGGTAAAGTGCCTGGTTAAGGAAGCAGAAGCTGGCAGCAATTAGGGAAGCTTTCAGATAGATTTCTTCATTGCCTGTAGTTTTAGCCATCTTCTGGCTCAAAATTCAGTGATACTCAGTAAAAATAACATTTGAGAGAACTTTCTCTTTCCTGGAATTTCCCTATAGCTCTCTGGCATTTTGTTATGGGCTGAATTATATGCCTTTCTAAATTCATGTTGAAGCCCTAATCCTGAGTAATTCAGAATGTGACTATTTGGATATAAGGCCTTTAAAGAGCTGATTATGTTGTAATGAGGCTGTTAGAGTGGGCTTTATCTAGTATGGCTGGTATCTATAAGAATAGAAAATGTGGACACATAGGGACACCAGGAATATGCACACAGAGGAAAGGGCATGTGAGGACAAAGTGAGAAGGCAGCCATTTGCAAGCCAATGAGAGAAGCCTCAGAAGAAATGAAATCCACTGACACCTTAATCCTGGATTTCTAGCTCCCAGAACGGAGAAAATAAATTTCTGTTGTTTAAGGCAGTCTGTCTGTGGCATTTTGTTATGCAGCATAGCAAACTAAGACACCTCTGTATATTTCTCGGTCTTAGGCTGTGCATACCAGGCCCCCCAGAATATAGTCTCACTAGAGTTAATATTCAATACGACCAAGTATGTTATTCAGTTAGTGGCAATATCATCACCAATATATGCTTGGGATTATACTGTTTCTGTAAAATTTACTTCTACTTTTTATTGTTCTCAGAAAACAAAAACCTACCAAGACTCTAGGTTATGTGACTTTGACATTATAACAAATTGAAAATTAGTTGAAATTCCCTACCAATTAAGATTGAATAAACCAAAACACTTCGCCATAAGTAAATCTAAAATGATAACATTTCAAGAAGATTTAACTGCATTTCAGTCCTGATTACCATAGATTTTTTCTGTGAAGATACAATATGAAACCTTGGAGAGTATTGTCTGTACTGATTGTCTATATCCTCAGTGGTTGCCTAGTTAGTTAACACCAACACATGGACATAATGTTTTTATTTTAATTAGTTAACATATAGTGTTATATTAATTTCAGGTGTACAATGTAGTGATTCAACAATTCCATACATCACCCTGTACTCTCCTAAATACCCATCACCTTTTTAACCCACCACCTTCACCCCTCCCCTCTGGTAACCATCAGTTTGTTCTCCACAATTAAGAGTCTCTTTCTTGATTTGTCTCTCTCTCTTTTTTCTTCCTTTTGTTCCTTTGTTTTGTTTCTTAAATTCCACACATGAGTGAAATCATATGGTTTGTCTTTCTCTGACTGACATTTCACTTAGCATTATACTCTCAGTCTCCATCCATATTGTTGCAAATGGCAAGATTTCATTCTTTTTATGGCTCAAAAATATTCCATTTTGTGTGTGTATGTGTGTGTGTATACCACATCTTCTTCATCCATTCATTAATTGATGGGCTGCTTCCATATCTTGGCTATTGTAAATAATGCTGCTATAAACATAGGGGTGCATGTATCCCTTTGAATTAGTGTTTTTGTATTTGGGTAAATACCCAGTAGTACAATTTCTGGCTCATAGGGTACTTCTATTTTTAACTTTTTGAAGAGCTTCCATACTATTTTCCAGAGTGGTTGCACCAGCTTGCATTCCCACCAACAGTACAAGAGGATTCCTTTTTCTCCATATCTTTACCAACACCTGTTGTTTCTTGTGTTGCTGATTTTAGCCATTGTGACAGGTGTGAAGTGATATCTAATTGTAGTTTTGATTTGCATTTCCCTGATGGTAACCAATGATGAATATCTTTTCATATGTCTGTTGGTCATCTGTATGTCTTCCTTGGAGATATGTATGCTCATGTCTTTTGCCCATTTTTAATTGGATTTTTTTGCTTTTGGGGTTTTTAGTTGTATAACTTCTTATTGTATTTTGCATATTAACCCATTATTGGATATGTCATTTGCAAATATCTTCTCCTGTTCCATAGGTTGTCTTTTAGTTTTGTTGATTGTATCTTTTGCTGTGTAGAAGCTTTTTATTTTGATATAATCCCAATAGTTTATTTTTGCTTTTGTTTTCCTTCTGCCTCAGGAGACATATCTAGAAAACAGTTGCTATGGCTGATGTCAAAGAAGTTACTGCCTGTGTTCTCTTCTAGGATTTTTATGGTTTCAGGTCTCACATTTACGTCTTTAACCCATTTTGAATTTATATTTGTGTATGATGTAAGAAAGTGGTCCAGTTTCTTTCTTTCCATGTTGCTGTCCAGTTTTCCTGACACCATTTGTTGAAGAGATTGTCTTTTTCCCATTGGATATTCTTCCCTGCTTTGTTGAAAATTGACCGTAGAGTTGTAGGTTTATTTCTGGGTTTTCTATTCTGTTTAATTGCTCTATGTGTCTATTTTTTGTGCCAGTACCATACTGTTTTGATTACTACAGCATTGTAATATAACTTGAAGTCTGGAATTGTAATGCTTCCAGCTTTGCTTTTCTTTTTCAAGATTGCTTTGGCTATTTGGGTCTTTTGTGGTTCCATACAAATTTTATAATTGTTTGTTCTGGTTCTGTGAAAAATGCTGTTGGCATTTTGATAGCAATTGCATTAAATGTGTAGATTGCTTTGGGTAGTATAGACATTCTAACAATATTTGTTCATCTAATCTGTGAGCATGGAATGTTTTTCCATTTCTTTATGTCATCTTCAATTTCTTTCATCAGTGTTCTATGGTTTTCAGAGTACAGATCTTTTACCTCTTTAGTTATGTTTATTCCTAGGTATCTTATGGCTTTTGATGTAAATGGGATCAACTTCTTGATTTCTCTTTCTGCTGCTTCATTACCAGTATTTAGAAATGCAACAGATTTCTATACATTGATTTTGTATCCTGTTATTTTACTGAATTTGTTTATCAGATATAGCAGTTTTTTGGATGGAGTCTTTCAGGTTTTCTATATATAATATCTGTTATCTGCAAATATTGAAAGTTTTACTTCTTCCTTAACAGTGGATGACTTTTATTTCTTGTCTGATGAATCAGACATTTGTATGTTGAATCAAAGTGGTAAGAGTGAGCATCCTTGTCTTGTTCCTGATCATAGAAGAAAAGCTTTCAGTTTTTCCCCATTAAGGATGATGTTGGCTATGGGTTTTTCATATATGGCCTTTATTATGCTGAGGTATATTCATTTTAAATCAAATTTTTGAGAGTTTTTATCATGAATATATGTTGTATTTTGTCAAATGCTCCTTCTGCATCTATTGAAATGATCGTATAGTTCTTATCTTTTCTCTTATTGATGTGATGTATCACACTAATTGATTTGCAAATATTGAACCATCCTTACAACCCAAGAATAAACCCCACTTGATTGTGGTGAGTGATTTTTTAATGTATTGTTGAATTTAGTTTGCTAGTATATTGTTGAGGATTTTTGCATCTATGTTCATCGGGGATATTGGCCTGTAGTTCTCTTTTTTTAGTGGTGTCTTTATCTGGATTTGGTATGAGGATAATGCTGGCCTCATAGAATGAATTTGGAAGTTTTCCTTCCTTTTCTGTTTTTTTTTGGAATAGTTTGAGAAGAATAGGTATTAAGTCTTTAAACGTTTGATAGAATTCACCTATGAAGCCATCTGGTCCTGGACTTTTGTTTCTTGGGAGTTTTTTGATTCAGTTTCTTTGCTGGTTATCAGTCAGTTCAAATTTTCTATTTCTTCCTGTTTTAGTTTTGGCAGTTATATATTTGTGGAATTTATCTATTTCTTCTTGTTTGTCCAATTTGTTAGCATATGGTTTTTCATAATACTCTCTTATAGTTGTTTGTATTTCTGTGGTGTTGGTTGTTATATCTTCCCTCTCACATGGAATGTATTTTTGAAATAGGTAGCTAACTCTAGTACATCTTATCACTTGTTTATTATCCATATATTTTCTCCCAAGTAATAGATACTTTGAGTTAGTTTCTGTATATAATCCAAGGATGTAATCTTAAGGGTACTTGGCACTCCCAGTGAGTTGGAATATAGGAAAGATATTGATAAATTCCTACAACTAAGATTAACAATCATAGAATAAATCAGCAAATCTTTATTTAATGTCTACCATGCGAGATACTATATGTGATACATAGAATATAAGAGCGAGTCCTTGTCTCACAGAGTTTAAGATCCAGTTGGGAAGAGAAGATATAAAACATTAAAATGTAATTATTTTGTAAGACTAAAAATGGCCATAACTCAAATGCACTGTGCCTATCCCTGTTTAGACATTCATTTTGTATTTCTCTTTCTCCATACTTTGTACACAACATGAATATCACATTAATAAATATGAATCCAGCCTTATTAGACATTAATAAAATGTCAAACAGTGAGTTGTTATAACTGAAGTTCATTTTACTAATAGGAAAAATTCCTCTATAATGTTCTTAGAACTTTAAAATGAAGAAGAGATTTTTAAAGAATGGTTTGTTCTTTATTTAAATAGGCATTATTAAATGCTTAAACTGGACATATGTGATGATTTATTCTCATTTATTTTAAACATTCTCCTTTGTATTTTTATTATTATATCTTCTTTTGTAATCTTCCCATGTGTTTCTTGTCTTTTCTACTAAATCTGCCAACCATATACAGTATAGGCTTTTCCAATGTATTTTTCCTCCTAGTGTTTTTATACCATAAGCCTTGGTTTCCCCCTGTGAATTTCACACTTGATTTTACTGAACGATTCTCTCATTACTGTGGCTTCAAATCTTTTCTGCCAACAAACTGAACTTTTTCTTCTATTTATGCTCTGGTGAACTCCCACTTTTCATATGGTCTCTGAATGGTGGGAAGGACTATTCATTTATGTATTCCTCACAATTCTTTATTGTTTTTGAGAGAAAGGAACTATCTTTCCACCACTTCTATCATGAAGACACTTCCCCTGAGCAAGCTGACTTTTCCCTTCCCATTTTTTTCACTTTAAGTCAGACTCCTGACCATTCTCATATAATTAATAATTAATAGTAGCTTTCATGTTTTTCCTTTTTAACCCACTGCTTTTCAGTGTGTTTATGTACATGGACAAGAATATGCTCAGAAAAGAGAGAAATTTCTTTTCTTTAAAAGCAGAAAATCTTCATTCAGAAGATGGACTAAAATTGGGTCTTGCAGGACTTGCATTGAGAAATAGATTGCATAGTCCAAATAGAAAATTTAAACTATCTTCTGAAGATAATAAATAGACTGATTGTGTGAAAGAAGAGATTTTTAGAGAGTGTGTAAATATTTTTTGAAGGAAGAAAATGAAGAAGGAATGCAAGAACGGCTGTGGGATAAAGCAAGAAAGAACAACTAGTTTAGAACCTGAATAAAAACTGAAACGTTTACTCTGTGCTCTGTAGAAAATGTTGAACCTGGGAATGCTGTTGTTTTATGATATGCACAATACTATTCTAAGCACCGAAGAGGTTTTAAGATGTTACAGCATGAACTAGGGTCATGCACTGATAACATAACAGAGGGAGCACTATACACTAATTGAATAAAGATTGAAATTGAGAAGTTGTGTGTGTTTTCTATAAAAAGGCATCAAAGACGACTGTGTGACTTGAAACTGTTTGTGTCTAGGAGGATTGTGTTGGTCATCTGTATGTCTTCCTTGGAGACACGTATGTTCATGTCTTTTGCCCATTTTTAATTGGATTTTTTTGCTTTTTGGGTTTTTAGTTGTATAACTATGTGTATGATTGGGAGGGATGCCCATTTTATGGAGAGAATGAAGGGTTTTTTTTTTTTTTTTCCAAACAGGAGCTAGAAAGACCTAGTTGTCTTAGAAATGAAGAGATGAAGGTTAGGACAAAAACTAATGTAACGATGGGTGTTATTTAGTACTACCAATATCCTTAAAAAGAGCAAAGAAGAATACAATGAAAAGATAGAGGAAGAGAAGATACAATAATTTTTAAAAGAAAGGGGACTCCCTACAAATATGATGGAGTAATAAACAAATTCACACTTAAATTTGGAGATTTTAACACCTCACTCTCAATAGTTGATAGAACATATGGACCAAAAATTCTGTAAGTATTTGGATGACTTGACTGATACTATCATCCAACTTAATCCAATAACTTTTATAGAACTATCCATTCAAAAACCATAGAATACAAATTATTTTCAAGTAAACACAGAATATTTACTGAGATAGGCCATATTTGAGGCTATAAAACAAGTGTTAATAAATTTAAAAGGTTTTGCATCATAAAGAGTATGTTTTCTGAACTGAATACATTAAATTAGAATTAAATTAGATTTAAACTAGGAATTAATAACAGCAAGTTCTCTAGAAAGTCTCTAAATATTTAGAAGCTAAATAGCATACTTTTAAATAACCTATCAGTCAAAGAATAAAACAAAAGAGGAATTACAAAGTATTTGGTAATAGATGGAAATGAAAATACTTCATAAAATGCTCTAAGCAAAATTTAGAGGGACACTTATAGCCCTATATTAGAAAAGTAGGAATGTCTCAAATAAATGACCTCGTTTTTTATCTTAAGAAACATAAGACAGAAATAAGTCCGTCAGAGAAAGACAAATACCATATGATTTCACTCATATGTGCAATTTAAGAAACAGAAATAAACAAAAGGAAAAAAGAGAGAGAGAAACCAAAAAACAGACTCAACTGCAGAGAACAAAAGGTAGTTATCATTGGGGAGGTGAGTGGGAGGATGGGTAAAATAGGTGAAGGGGATTAAGAGTACATTTATCTTGATGAGCACTGAGTAATATATAGAATTGTTGAATCACTGTATTGTACACCTGAAACTAACATAACACTGTATGTTACCTACCCTAGAATTAGAGTTAAATAAAAAAGAAACTAAGAAAGAGCAAATTAAATCCAAAGTATGCAGAATAAAGGAAATAATAAATTAGAGTGCAAATTTATGAAATAGAAAACAGAAAAATAGTAAAGACAATCAATGAAACC
The DNA here is from genome assembly GCF_011800145.1 of Mirounga leonina. Lineage (NCBI taxonomy): Eukaryota > Metazoa > Chordata > Mammalia > Carnivora > Phocidae > Mirounga > Mirounga leonina. The sequence goes on along the minus strand of NW_023270232.1, from coordinate 2,463,036 downwards.
AAGAGCTAGTTTATTGAGAAAATCAGTAAACTTGATAAATTTTTAGCCAGACTTATCAGGACAGAGAGAGGGAGATGGAGAAAGAGAGAGGGAGAGGGAGATGAAGAGGAGGAAGAGAGAGAATACCAATTACTAATATCAGAAATGAGGAACAGTATACAGATAGTAAGAGGATAATAGAGTAATATTATGAACAGCTTTTTGTCAATGAATTTGATATCTGAGAATAAGTGGATAAATTCTTTGAAAGATACAAACTATTAAAACTCATTCAAGAAGAAATAGATAATTTGATTGTCCTATATATATTTAAGAAACTGACTTTGTCATTAAAAACCTTCCCACAAAGAAAACTCCAGGCCAGATGGCTTCACTGGCAAATTCTACCAAACATGTAAGAAAGAAATGTAACCAATATTATACAGACTCTTCCAGAAAATTCAAGCAGAGGAAATACTTTGCAACTCATAAGCTGAGGCCAACATTATCCTAAGACTAAAACCAAAAACCTTGCAAAAAGAAATATATGAACCAATATCTCCTATGAATATAAATCCAAACTTTATTTTATTTTGTTTTTTATTGTTCACTACAGATTTAAAAATTTCTTTTAAGTGTACTCTTAAACCCCTCCACCTATTTCACTCATCCCCCACTTCCGTCCCCATTGGCAACCATGAGTTTATTCTCTATATTTGAGTCTGTTTTTCTGTTTGTCTCCTTTTTTTGTTCATTTGCTTTGTTCTTAAATTCCGCAGATGAGTAAAATTATATGGCATTTGTCTTTCTCTATTTACTTATTTGACCTAGCATTATACCCTCTAGATCCATCCATATTGGTGCAAATTGCAAGATTTCATTTTTTTTAGGCTGAGTAATATTCATGTGTGTGTGTGTGTGTATGTGTGTATGCCACCTCTTCTTTATCCATTGATCTTTCAGTGGACACTTGGGTTCTTCCATATATAGGGTATTGTAAACAGTGCTGCAGTAAACATAGCGGTGCATATATCTTTTTGAGTTAGTGTTTTCATTTTCTTTGGGTAAATACACAGTAATGCAATTACTGATTATATGGTAATTCTGTTTTTAATTATTTGAGGAGCATCCATACTGTTTTCCACAGTGACTGTATGAGCTTGCATTTCCACCAACAGTGCAGGAGATTCCTTTTTCTCCACATCCTTTCCAAGACTTGTTATTTTTGTGTTTTTGATTTTTAGCCATTCTGATAGGTGTGAGGTGATATCTCATTGTAGTTTTGAATTGCATTTCCCTGATGATTATTGATGTTGAGACACATCTCAAGCACACCTTTTCATGTGACTGTTGGCCATCTGTATGCTGTCTTTGGAAAAATGTCTATTCATGTCCTCTGCCCATTTTTAATTGGATTATTTGCTTTACTTGGAGTTGAGATGTATGAATTCCTTATATATTTTGGATATTAACCCTTATTGGATATCATATTTGTGAATATCTTCTCCCATCTGGTAGGTTGTCTTTTTGTTTTGTTGATGGTTTCCTTTGCTGTACAGAAAGCTTTTTATTTTGATATGATCTCAACTATTTAATTTTGCTATTGTTTCCTTTGCCAAAGGGGCATATCTAGAAAAATGTTTCTATGCTGATGTCAAAGAGATTACCATGTATGTTTTCTTTAAGGAATTGTATGGTTTCAGGTCTCACATGTAGGTATTTAATCCATTTTGAGTTTAATTTTGTGTATGGTGTAAGGAAGTGATCTAGTTTCATTCTTTTGAGTGTTGCTGTTCAGTTTTCCCAGCACCAATTTTTGAAGAGACTTTTCATTATTGTATATTTTTTGCCTTTGTCATAGATTAATTGACCATATAGTTGTGGGTTTATATCTGGACTGTCTGTTCACTTCCATTGATCTGTGTGTCTATTTTTGTGCCAGTACCATACTGTTTTGATTACTACAGCTTTGTAGTATATTTTGAAATCTGGACTCAAGGTACCTTCAGCTTCATTCTTCTTTTTAAAGATTACTGTCACTGTTCAGGGTCTTTTGGGGTTCCATACAAATTTTAGGATTATTTATTCTAGTTCTGTGAAAAATGCTGTTGGTACTTTTTTTTTTTTTTTTAGAGAGGGACAGAAATAGAGAGAGGATCTTAGCATGGAGCCTGACATGGGGCTTGATCTCACAACCCTGATATCATGACCTGAGCCAAAATCAAGAGTCTGACACACTTAACCAACTGAGCCACCCAAGCACCCTGCTGTTGGTATTTTGATAGGGATTGAATTAAATCTGTAGATTATTTTAGGTAGTATGGACATTTTAACAATATTAGTTCTCTTAGTCCCTGAGCATGAAATATCTTTCCATTTGTTTGTGTCGTCTTCAATTTCTTTCATCAGGGTTTTATAGTTTTCAGAGTACAGGTCTTTCACCCCCTTGGTTAAGTTTATTCCTATATATTTTATTCTTTTTGGTACAATTGTAAATGGGATTGTTTTCTTAATTTCTCTTTCTGCCACTTCATTATTAGTGTATAGAAATGAAATAGATATCTATATATTGATTTTGTATCCTATGGTTTTACTGAACTCATCTATTAGTTCTAGTGTTTTTTGGTAGGGTCTTTAGGGATATATATATATATATATATATATATATATATATATATATAGTACCATGCCATATGCAAATTGTAAAAATTTTACTTCTTCCTTACCAATTTGGATGTCTTGTTTGACTGCTGCGGCTAGGACTTCCAGTACTATGTTGAAAAAAAGTGGGGAGAGGGGATTCTTGTCTTATTCCTGACCTTAAAGGAAAACTCTCCGTTTTCACCATTGAATATGATGTTAGCTTTGGGTTTTTCATCTATGACCTTTATTATGTTGAGGTATGTTCCCTCTAAACCTAGTTTGTTGAGAGGTTTTCTTTTTCTTTGTTTTTTTAGTATGTTATGTTAATCACCATACATTACATCATTAGTTTTTGATGTAGTGTTCCATGATTCATTGTTTGCATATAACACCCATTGCTCCATGCAGAATGTGCCCTCTTTAATACCCATTACGAGGCTAACCCATCCTCCCACCTCCCCTCCCCTCTAGAACCCTCAGTTTGTTTTTCAGAGTCCATTGTCTCTCATGGTTCATCTCCTCCCTGATTTCCCCCCCTTCATTCTTCCCCTCCTGCTATCTTCTTCTTCTTTTTTTAACATATAATGTATTGTTTGCTTCAGAGGTAGAGATCTGTGGTTCAACAGTCTTGCACAATTCACAGTGCTCATAGAGCACATACCCTCCCCAGTATCTATCACCCAGCCACCCTATCCCTCCCACCCCCACCACTCCAGCCACCCTCAGTTTGTTTCCTGAGATTAAGAATTCCTCATATCAGTGAGACCATATGATACATGTCTTTATCTGATTGACTTATCTCGCTCAGCATAACACTCTCCAGTTCCATCCACGTCGTTGTAAATGGCAAGATCTCATTCCTTTTGATGGCTGCATAATATTCCATTGTATATATATATACACCACATCTTCTTTATCCATTCATCTGTCGATGGATATCTTGGCTCTTTCCACAGTTTGGCTATTGTGGACATTGCTGCTATAAACATCGGGGTGCACGTACCCCTTTGGATCCCTACATTTGTATCTTTGGGTTAAATACACAGTAATGCAATTGCTGGGTCAAAGGGTAGCTCTACATTCAACTTTTTGAGGAACCTCCATACTGTTTTCCAGAGTGGCTGCACCAGCTTGCATTCCCACCAACAGTGTGGGAGGGTTCCCCTTTCTCTGCATCCCTGCCAACATCTGTCATTTCCTGACTTGTTAATTTTAGCCATTCTGACTGGTGTGAGGTGATATCTCATTGAGGTTTTGATTTGATGTGGAGAGATGTTGAGCATTTTTTCATGTGTCTGTTGGCCATTTGGATGTCTTCTTTGGAAAAATGTCTGTTCATGTCTTCTGCCCATTTCTTTTTTTTTTTTTTAAGATTTTATTTATTTATTTGAGAGAGAGGATGAGAGGAGAGAGAGAGCACATGAGAGGGGGGAGGGTCAGAGGGAGAAGCAGACTCCCTGCCGAGCAGGGAGCCCGATGCGGGACTCGATCCAGGGACTCCAGGATCATGACCTGAGCCGAAGGCAGTCGCTTAACCAACTGAGCCACCCAGGCGCCCTTCTGCCCATTTCTTGATTGGATCATTTGTTCTTTTGGTGTTGAGTTTAAGAAGTTCTTTATAGATTTGGATACTAGCCCTTTATCTGATATATCATTTGCAAATATCTTCTCCCATTCTGTCGGTTGTCTTTTGGTTTTGTTGACTGTTTCTTTTGCTGTGCAAAAGCTTTTTATCTTGATGAAGTCCCAATAGTTCATTTTTGCCCTTGCTTCCCTTGCCTTTGGCGATGTTTCTAGAAAGAAGTTGCTGTGGCTGAGGTCGAAGAGGTTGCTGCCTGTGTTCTCCTTTAGGATGTTGATGGACTCCTGTCTCACACTGAGGTCTTTCCACCATTTTGAGTCTGTTTTTGTGTGTGGTGTAAGGAAATGGTCCAGTTTCATTCTTCTGCATGTGGCTGTCAAATTTTCCCAACACCATTTGTTGAAGACTGTCTTTTTTCCATTGGACATTCATTCCTGCTTTGTCGAAGGCGAGTTGACCATAGAGTCGAGGGTCCATTTCTGGGCTCTCTATTCTGTTCCATTGATCTATGTGTCTGTTTTTGTGCCAGTACCATGCTGTCTTGATGATGACAGCTTTGTAATAGAGCTGGAAGTCCAGAATTGTGATGCCGCCAGCTTTGGTTTTCTTTTTCAACCTTCCTCTGGCTATGCGGGGTCTTTTCTGGTTCCATACAAATTTTAGGATTATTTGTTCCATTTCTTTGAAAAAAGTGGATTGTATTTTGATGGGGATTGCATTGAACGTGTAGATTGCTCTAGGTAGCATTGACATCTTCACAATATTTGTTCTTCCAATCCATGGGCATGGAACGTTTTTCCATTTCTTTGTGTCTTCCTCAATTTCTTTCATGAGTATTTTATAGTTTTCTGAGTACAGATCCTTTGCCTCTTTGGTTAGATATATTCCTAGGTATCTTATGGTTTTGGGTGCAGTTGTAAATGGGATCAACTCCTTAATTTCTCTTTCTTCTGTCTTGTCGGTGTATAGGAATGCACTGATTTCTGTGCATTGATTTTTTATCCTGTCACTTTATTGAATTCCTGTATGAGTTCTAGCAGTTTCAGGGTGGAGTATTTTGGGTTTTCCACATGAAGTATCATATCATCTGCAAAAAGTGAGAGTTTGACTTCTATGCTGCATTGGATGCCTTTTATTTCTTTTTGTTGTCTGATTGCTGTGGCGTAGACTTCTAATATTATGTTGAATAGCAGTGGTGATAGTGGACATCCTTGCCACATTCCTGACCTTAGGGGGAAAGCTCTGAGTTTTTCCCCATTGAGAATGATATTCACTGTGGGTTTTTCATAGATGGCTTTTATGATATTGAGGTATGTTCCCTCTATCCCTATACTCCGAAGAGTTTTGATCAGGAAAGGATGTTGTACTTTGTAAAAATGCTTTTTCTGCATCTATTGAGAGGATCATATGATTCTTGTTCTTTCTTTTGTTAATGTATTGTATCACGTTGATTGATTTGCGGATGTTAAACCAACCTTGCAGCCCAGGGATAAATCCCACTTGGTCATGGTGAATAATCCTTTTAACATACTGTTGGATCATATTGGCTAGTATTTTGGTGAGAATTTTTGCATCCCTCTTCATCAAGGATATTGGTCTGTAATTCTCCTTTTGGATGTGGTCTTTGTCTGGTTTTGGGATCAAGGTAATGGTGGCCTCCTAAAACGAGTTTGGAAGTTTTCCTTCCATTTCTATTTTTTGGAACAGTTTCAGAAGAATAGGTATTAATTCTTCTTGAAATGTTTGGTAGAATTCCCCTGGGAAGCCATCTGGCCCTGGGCTTTTGTCTGTTGGGAGATTTTTGATGACTGCTTTAATTTCCTTAGTGGTTATAGGTCTGTTCAGGGTTTCTGTTTCTTCCTGGTTCAGATATGGTAGTTGATACATCTTAGGAAAGCAACCATTTCTTCCAGATTATCTAATTTGCTGCCATAGAGTTGCTCATAATATGTTCTTATAATTGTTTGTATTTCTTTGGTGTTGGTTGTGATCTCTCCTCTTTCATTCATGATTTTGTTGATTTGGGTCATTTCTCTTTTCTTTTTGATAAGTCTGGCCAGGGGTTTATCAATCTTGTTAATTCTTTCAAAGAACCAGCTCCTACTTTCGTTGATCTGTTCTACTGTTCTTTTGGTTTCTAGTTCATTGATTTCTGCTCTGATCTTTATTATTTCTCTTCTCCTGCTGGGTTTAGGCTTTATTTGCTGTTCTTTCTCCAGCTCCTTTAGGTGTAGGGTTAGGTTGTGTATTTGAGACCTTTTTTGTTTCTTGAGAAAGGCTTGTATTGCTTATACTTTCCTCTTAGGACCACCTTTGCTCCATCCCAAAGATTTTGAACAGTTGTGTTTTCATTTTCATTGGTTTCCATGAATTTTTTAAATTCTTCTTTAATTTCCTGGTTGACCCATTCATTCTTCAGTAGGATGCTCTTTAGCCTCCATGTATTTGAGTTCTTTCCAACTTTCCTCTTGTGATTGAGTTCTAGTTTCAAAGCATTGTGGTCTGAAAACAGGCAGGGAATGATCCCAGTCTTTTGGTACCGGTTGAGACCTGATTTGTGACCTAGGATGTGATCGATTCTGGAGAATGTTCCATGGGCGCTAGAGAAGAATGTGTATTCTCTTGCTTTGAGATGGAATGTTCTGAATATGTCTGTGAAGTCCATTTGGTCCAGTGTGTCATTTAAAGTTTTTTTCCTTGTTGATCTTTTGCTTAGATGATCTGTCCATTTCAGTGAGGGGGTTGTTAAAATCCCCCACTATTATTGTATTTTTGTCCTTGTGTTTCTTTGCTTTTGTTATTAATTGCCTTATAGAATTGGCTGCTCCCATGTTAGGGGCATAGATATTTAAAATTGTTAGATCTTCTTGTTGGATAGACCCTTTAAGTAGGATATAGTGTCCTTCCTCATCTCTTATTACAGTCTTTGGTTTAGTATCTAATTTGTCTGATATAAGGATTGCCACCCCAGCTTTCTTTTGGTGTCCATTAGCATGGTACATGGTTTTCCACCCCTTCACTTTCAATCTGGGGGTGTTTTTGGGTCTAAAACGAGTCTCTTGCAGACAGCATATTGATGGGTCTTGTCTTTTTATCCAATCTGATACCCTATGTCTTTTGATTGGGTCATTTAACCCATTTATATTCAGGGTAACTATTGAAAGATAGGAATTTAGTGCCATTGTATGGCCTGTAAGGTGACTGTTACTGTATATTGTCTGTGTTCCTTTCTGGTCTATGTTGCTTTTAGGATCTCTCTTTGCTTAGAGGACCCCTTTCAAGATTTCTTGTAGGGCTGGTTTTGTGTTTGCAAATTCCTTTAGTTTTTGTTTGTCCTGGAAGCTTTTTATCTCTCCTTCTATTTTCAATGACAGCCTAGCTGGATATAGTATTCTTGGCTGCATATTTTTCTCATTTAGTGCTCTGAATAGATCATGCCAGTCCTTTCTGGCCTGCCAGGTCTCTGTGGATAGGTCTTTTGCCAATCTAATGTTTCTACCATTGTAGGTTACAGATCTCTTGTCCTGAGCTGCTTTCAGGATTTTCTCTTTGTCTCTGAGACTCGTAAGTTTTACTATTAGATGTCAGGTGTTGACCTATTTTTATTGATTTTGAGAGGGGTTCTCTGTGCCTTCCGGATTTTGATGTCTGTTTCCTTCCCCAAATTAGGGACGTTCTCTGCTATAATTTGCTCCAATATACCTTCTGCCCCTCTCTCTCTTTCTTCTTCTGGGATCCCAATTATTCTAATGTTGTTTCATCTTATGGTATCACTTATCTCTCGAATTCTGCTCTCATGATCCAGTAGTTGTTTATCTCTCTTTTTCTCAGCTTCTTTTTTTTTCTGTGATTTGGTCATCTATATCACTGATTCTTTCTCCTGTCTCATTTATTCTAGCAGTTAGAGCCTCCATTTTTTATTGCACCTCATTAATAGCCTTTTTGATTTCGACTTGGTTAGATTTTAGTTCTTTTGTTTCTCCAGAAAGGATTTCTCCAATAACTTCCATGTTTTTTTCAAGCCCAGCTAGTATCTTTAAAATCATCATTCTGAACTCTGGTTCCGACATCGTAGTAATGTGTGTATTGATTAGGTCCCTGGCAGTCGGTACTGCCTCTTGTTCTTTTTGTTGAGGTGATTTTTTCCATCTTGTCATTTTGTCCAGAGGAGAATAGATGAATGAGAGAACAAAATGCTAACAGGATAACAATGTCCCCAGAAAATATACACTCAACAAACCAGAAAGACCTGAAACCAGGGGAAAAGAAAGGGAAAGAAAGAAAAAAAGAAAAAGAAAGAAAAAGAAAAAGATAAAAACAAAAACAGACCAAAACAAAAAAAGCAGACAATGATCAAATATGATCAGGCTGGTGCATAGATCATGCCACACACTAGATTTTGGGTGTATTTTGGTCTGTTAGAAGAAAGTGCCTCCCAAAATTTTAAAGAAAGAAAAAGTTACATATGTACAAAAATAAGGGTTAATATGATGAAGGGATGGAATATGACTGTATAGATGAAAATTATAAAAGATTTTATAAAAGGAATTGATAAGATAAGAAGTTGTTTGAAAAAAGAAAGAAGAGGATTAAGAAAAAAAAAAGGGAGAGAATATGATCAGGCAGGACACTAGAACAAAGTCATACAGTAGAGATTTAGGGTATATTTTTATCTGTTAGAGGAAACTATATCTTAAAATTTTGAAGAGAGAACAACTTACATATATATGCCAAAAATAAGGGTAACTACATGAAGGGATAGAATATGACTCTTCCAGAAAGTGCTCACTTTTCTGTTTGGAGAGTTGTTGCTATTTATTTCTTCAATCTCTTGTTGAGTTCGTAGGTGTTCAGAATGGTTTGATCCCTATCCAGCTGAATTCCTGGGACCAGACGAAATCCAGGTCTCCTACACCTCTGCCATCTTGTTCCACCTTGTTTTCAGTTTTTATGATCAATTTATGTTGTGCTTGGTGCAATACTTTTTCTGGGTCTATTGAAATGATCATGAGGTTTTTATCCTTTCTCTTGTTAATGTGATGCATCATATTGATTGATTTCCTAATTTGTATCCCTGGAATAAATCCCATTTGATCATGGTGAATGATTTTTTAATGTATTATTAGATTTGGTTCACTAATATTTTGTTGAAGACTTTTGCATGTATGTACATCAAAGTTATTGGCCTATAGTTCTCTTTTTTTGTAGTGTCTTTATCTTGGTTTTGGTATCAGGGTAATGCTGTCCTTGTAGAATGAATTGGAAGCTTTTCTTCGTCTTCTGTTTTTTTTGGAATAGTTTGAAAAGAGTATTAACTCTTCTTTAAATGTTTGGTAGAATTCACCTGTGAAGCCATCTGGTCTTGAACTTTTGTTTTTTATTACTGATTCAATTTCAATTTCATTACTAATAATTTGTCTGTTCAAATTTTTATTTCTTCCTGATTCAGTTTTAGAAGGTTGTATGTTTCTAGGAATTTATCCATTTCTTCTAGATTGTCCTATTTGTTGGTATATAATTTTTTATATTATTCTCTTATAATCCTTTATATTTTTTTAAAGATTTTATTTATTTATTCATGATAGAGAGAGCGAGTGAGAGAGGTAGAGGGAGAAGCAGGCTCCCCACAGAGCAGGGAGCTTAACACGGGATTCAATCCCAGGACCCCAGGATCACGACCTGAGCTGAAGGTGGACAGTTAGCCAACTGAGCCACCCAGGCACCCAATCCTTTATATTTTTATAATGTCAGTTATTTCTCCTCTTCATTCATTTCTGATTTTATTTGAGTCCTCTCTCTCTCTCTCCTCTCTCTTTGATGAGTCTAGCTAAAAGTTTATCAACTTTTGTTGATCTTTTCAAAGAACCAGGTCCTGGTTTTATTGTTTTTTGTTTTGTTTCTATTTCATTTATTTCTGTTCTAATCTTTATTATTTCCTCCCTTCTACTGGCTTTGGGCTTTGTTTGTTTTTCTTTTTCTAGCTCCTTTACGTGTAAGGTTTGGTTGTTTGAGATTTTTCTTGCTTCTTAAAGTAGGCCTGTTTTGCTATAAACTTCCCTCTTAGAACCACTTTTGCTAGGTCCCAGAGATTTCAGACCATAGTGTTTTCATTTTCTTTTTTCTCTATGTATTCTTTGATTTCTTGATTGACCCATTCATTGTTTAGTAGCAGGTTATTTAACCTCTATATATTTGTGCTCTTTCCAGATTTTTTCTTGTGGTTGATTTCTAGTTTTATAGCATTGTGCTCAGAAAAGATGCCTGGTATGACTGACTTTTTGAATTGGTCAAGACTTGTTTTGTGGCATAACTTGTGATTTGTTCTGGAGAATGTCCCATGTGCACTTGAAAAGAATGTGTATACTGCTGGTTTAGGGTGAAATGTTCTGAATATATCTATTAGATCAATGGATCTAATAGTCCATTGTGTCATTCAAAGACAGTGTTTCCTTGTTGATTTCCTGTTTGAATGATCTGTCCATTTATGTAAGTGCAGTGTTAAATGCCCCTACTATTATTGTATTACTACTGATTACTTCCTTTATGTTTTTTATTAACTGCTTTATGTATTTGAATTCTTTCACTTTAGTTACAAAAATATTTACAATTGTTGTATCTTCTTGTTGGATTTTTCTGTCATGATTATATATTGTTTTTCTTTGTCTATTGTTACAGTCTTTGTTTCAATCTATTTTGTCCAATATAAATATTGCTACCCTGATTTTCTTTCCACATTCATTTGCATGGTAAATGCTTCTCCATCCCTTCACTTTCAATCTGCATGTGTCTTTAGGCCTGAAATAAGTCTATTGTAGGCAACACATATATGGGTCTTTTTTTTTTTTTTTTTTTTTTTTTATCCATTCCATCATCCTATGTCTTTTGATTGGAGCATGTAGTCCATTTACATTCAAAGTAATTATTGATAAGTCTACATTTATTGCCATTTTGTTACTTGTTTTATTGTTGTTTTTGTAGCTTTCCTGTTTCATTCCTTGCTGTCTTCTCTCACAATTAAATGGTTTTCTTAGCAATACATTTGGATTCCTTTCTCTTTATTCCTTGCATGTCTATTACTGGTTTTTGATTTGTGGTTACCATTAGGTTTGTATATAACATCTTTGGAATATAGCAGTGTGTATTTAAGGTGATGGTGCTCAAGTTTGAACTCATTCTTTATTTCTCCCCCCCACTCCCCATTTTAGGTATATGGTCATACTTTACATCCTTTTATTTTGTTAGTCCCTTGACTGATTTTTACAGATAAATATATATATATATATATATATATATATAT
>NW_023270232.1:2391188-2451435 GCF_011800145.1 Mirounga leonina | reverse complement strand
ATATTATATATTATATATATAATCTATATATTTACTGTTTTTCTTGCTCTTACTTATGGTCTTTCTTTTCCATTCAGAGTCTCCTTAAAATTTTTTGTAGGGCTGGTTTAGTGGTCATGAACTCTTTTAACTTTTGTTTGCCTGGGAAACTCTTTATTTTTCCTTCTAGTCTGAATGATTGTCTTGCTGGATAGAGTATTCTTGGCTGTACACTTTTTTTTTTTTTTCCTTTCAGCACTTTGGAATATCATGCTTCTCCCTTCTTGCCTGAAAAGTTTTTGCTGAAAAATCAGCTGATAGCCTTATGGGCTTTCCCTTGTATGTAATTTTTTTTTTTTTTTTTTTAATCTTGCTGCTTTTAAAATTCTCTATCACTACTTTTTGCCATTTTAATTATTTTGTGGCTTGGTATGGACCTCCTTGTGTAGATTTTCTTGGGGGTTCTCTTTGCCTCCTGGATCTGAATGTCTATTTTCTTCTTCAGATTAGCAGAGTTTTTAGCTGTTATTTCTTCAAATAAATTCTCAGCTCCATTTTCTCTGTCTTCTCCTTCTGGGATTCCTATAAGGTGAATGTAATTATGCTTCATGATTTCATTGAGTTCCTTTAATCTATTCTCATTTATTATTATTATTTTTTTCTTTTTCTTGTTTAGCTTGGTTGCTTTCTCTTACCATGTCTTCCAGCTCACTGGTCTGTTCTTCTGTTCTCTCTAGTCTACTATTGATTTCCTCTGGTGTATTTTTAATTTCACTTATTGAGTTCTTCATATCTGATTGGTTCTTTTTTATATTTTATTTGTTGAATATCTCACTGAGATCATCCACTTTTTTCCCAAGTCCGGTAAGTAACTTTATGACTGCCCCTTTGAATTCTCTATCAGTCATGTTGCTTATCTCTGTTTCATTTAGCTCTCTTGCTGTGATTTTGTTTTGCTCTTTTATTTGGGACATATTCCTCTGTCTTCTCATTTTGTGTAACTCTCTGTATTTGTTTCTAGAATTAGGAAGTTACCTATGTCTCCTTATCTTGAAAGTAGTGGTCTTATGAAGAAGAAATCCTACAGTTCCCTGTAGTGATGTCCCCTGTTCATCGGAACCAGGCATTTCAAGGGTGTCTCTTATGTGTGTTGTATGCACCCTACTGTTCTGGTTGAGCCACATTTGCCCTCAGTCCAGTGGGCTGCAGTGGCCCTCTTTGCCTGTTGTGGGCAGAGTTTGGTCCCTGTTTTGTTTAGAAGCTAGTCAGGGCTGCCTAGGCTTGTAGTTGGGTCAGATTAGATGTTTTTTGCTCATTTGCCAGGACCATGGAGCACTCTCCCTGTGCTTTCCCCTGAGAGGATTTTGTTGGTGGGTGAGGCCTGTAGTCAGATCAGATGTCTGCCCCCAGTCTGTCTGTTGTGATCACAGTGACCCTGAACCATAAGGTTCTCTCCTTGGGATGCCCCTTGTGATGTTTTTGTTGGTGGATGGGGCTAGCAGTCAGATCAGATGTCTACCCCCAGCCCACTGCTGGGACTGCAGTCAAACTAGTATGTGTGGTTATCCTCTTGTCTCCCCAAGGCAAGAGTCAGTTTGGATTGGTGCTGGTCACTGTTGGAGCTGCTTGCAGGATGAGATCTGGCCAAATCTGCTTTGGAGGGACTCCTGCTGAGTGGGATGAGTTGGGTGGGGCAGGTCCACAGAAGAATGAAAGGGCAGAATGTGCAGTGTTAATAAGCTATCTTGAGAGTGTTTGAACTTTTTCCACAGGTGTCTGGTTATCTAGGCTGGGGACCAGGGGGCAGAAATGGCACCCTCCTGTTCTTTTGTTCTTGGAAAAGTCTCCTAAAGTTCCTTGCCCCTTCAGCATATGTTTAGAGATTAGTAAATAAATTTCCTTCCGTATACCTTAGTAGCTTTTCAAACTGCTGCTTCTGTGCTGTATCTTGGACAGGCTGTTTGTTATGCTTTCTCTTTAAGGGCGGGGACTCAGTTTCCTATTGCCTTCTGGCTCTCCCAGAGCTAGCCTCTGATTTTTCAAGTTCCCAGTGTTAAACCCCACTGATTGTAAAAACTCATGAAGTTAAGCCCCTTTGGCTTTCAAAGCTAAATGTTATGGTGATTCATCTTCCCAGTGCAGGTCTCCTGTGCCTGGGGTCCTCAATGTGGGGTCTGTTCCTCTCCCTTCTCCATGCTTGTGGTGTCACTCCCATTTGTGGTTAGTCTCATGAGTTAGTTTGCTTCCTGACCAGGACTCTGCCCTTCCAACCATTTTTGGTGTGACCTCCTCTCTACAATTAACCTTAACCATGCAGATTCTGTTGTACCAGGCTTTGGTTCATTATGTGGGTTAATTGCACGGATACGGTTTTCATCTAGGTGTATCTTGGGATGAGGTGAAGATCCTCCTCCTCTGCCATCTTCCCATGATCCTTAAACATTTATTTTTTTAAGATGTAGGCAAATATAATCTAAAAGTGTCTAAAAAGGCTAATACAGTATGACAAAATGGAATTTCTTTTAAGAATACAATGTTGGTTTACATAAAAACATTCAGGATCACCTGGGTGGCTCAGTCAGTTATGAGTCTTCCTTCAGCTCAGGTCATGATCTCAGCATCCTGGGATTGAGCCCTGCATCAGACTCCCTGCTCAGCAGGGAGTCTGCTTCTCCCTCTCCCTCTGCCCCTCCTGCCCCCTCATGCCCTCTCTCTCTCAAATCAATAAATAAACTCTTTAAAAAAATTCAGTGTAGGGGCACTTGGTTGTCTCAGTCAGTTAAGCATCTGCCTTTGGCTCAGGTCATGATCCCAGGGTCCTGGGATCGAATCCTACATCAGGCTCCCTGCTCAGGTGGGAGTCTGCTTCTCCCTCTCCCTCTCTCCCCTCCCCTGCTTGTGCTCTCTTTCTCACTCTCTCAAATAAATAAATAAAATAAAAAAAAATTCAGTGTAAATTCACCATATTAACAAACTAAAAAAGAAAAACCATGATTTTCTCAATAGAAAAAACCTGATGACCAAATTCAAGATCCATCCTTAATAAAAACTATCAGAAAACTAGGCATGGAAAGAAACTTCTTGATAAGAGGCATCCATGAAAAGTGTATAGCAAACATCTTTAATGCTGAAAGACTGAATTCTTTCTAGGATACAAAACAAGGCAGGAATGTCCACTGTTACCACTTTTATTCAACATTATACCAGAGGTTCTATCCAGTGAAATATGGCAATAAAAAGAAATAGAAGACATCTAGATTGGAAAAGAAGAAGTAAAACTTTGTAAATGACAAAATTATATATGTAGAAAATATGATGGAGGGGCACCTGGGTAGCTCAGTCATTAAGCGTCTGCCTTCGGCTCAGGTCACGATCCCAGGGTCCTGGGATCAAGCCTGCATCGGGCTCCTTGCTCGGCGGGGAGCCTGCTTTTCCCTCTCCCACTCCCCCTGCTTGTGTTCCCTCTCTCGCTGTGTCTCTCTCTGTCAAATAAATAAAAATAAAATCTTTTAAAAAAATATGATGGAATCTATCAATCCTACAAATTAAAACTAAAGATAGTTTTGCAAGGTTTCAGGATACAAGACCAATATACAAAAATCAGTTGTATCTATACTATCAAAGGAAATTAGGAAAAAATTAAAACAATAAAACTATTTGTAATAATCTAGAAACTATGAAATATAAATCTGACAAATTAACAATGCCTATACACAGAAAACTATGTAACACTGACAAGAGAAATTAAATAAAACCTAAATAAACTGAGATATTAATTGGTTAGAAGAGTTAATAATGTTAAAGTGTTTGCTCTTCCCAGACCAACCTATAGATTTAATGCAATTTGATCCAAAGATTCCAATAGGCATTTTTACAGAAATTGAAAGAACTATTTCTAAAATTTATGTGGAAATGCAAAGGATCAATACTAGTCAAAACAATTTTGAAAAGGAAGGACAAAATTGGAGTATTAACAATACATGATTTCAAGATTTATTATAAAGCTACAGTAATCAAGATAGTGTAGTATTAAAAGAAAGTTAGAAAAACAGATCAACAAAAAAGAATGGAGTACAGAAATAGGTTTATATGTATGTGTACAACTGATTTTCAACAAAAGTGTAAAGGCAATTCATTGAATAAAGGATAACTATTTCAACAAATGGTACTGAAACAATTGGTTGTCTGTATATAAAATAACTTCATGTATTAAATCGCATACTTTAAATATGGACATTTTATTTTATGCCAATTATACCTCAGTAAAACTGTTAAGAGGGGCACCTGAGTGGCTCATTCAGTTAAGTGTTTGCCTTTGGCTCAGGTCATGAGCCCAGAGTCCTGGGATCGACCCCCGCATTGGGCTCCCTGCTCCGTGGGGAGCCTGCTTCTCCTTCTTCCTCTGCCTGCTGCTCCCCCTGCTTGTGCTCTCTCACTCTCTGTCAAATAAATAAATAAATAAAATCTTTAAAAAAAACTGTTAAGAAATACTAAGAAAGTATGACATATAAAAAAACAAAAGTAACAAAATAGAGAATGCCATTAATTAGCTACATCAGATGCTACATAAGGGCATTATATTACTTTCTCCAAGCCTGAGGTGCATATAGCTTCTGCCCCAGTACAAAATGATGTATTCTAGATCACAAGTATAGAATTAGGTAAATAACATTCCTAAATTCTAATGTTTATTTTGCAAGGTGCAGAAGTACAAGGTGTAGCTTGCAAAATGCACAATTTATACTAAGGCATATCTTTTCACTGCTATAATCAATGTAGAATCACATACATTTAAAATAAGTCAAAGCCACCCTGTCCCTCCACAACACAAACATCAACAAGAAAACAATGTGGATTCATACTCCCTGACAACCTCCTTTCCATCTGAACATTCCCTCTGAGGTAGAATTTTCATCTTAAAAGGAAGGTAATCTATTCTAGGACTTTTTATGTGTAGTATTTCTTTATAATCATAATTTTTCAATATGGTTTTACCGATCATTTCATAGACTGTTTAGCTTAAAATTGCCAGCCTTCTGAAATGTATCTAAGAGGCACTGGTTATGGTTTCCAGGCCTGAAGTTGCCCTGTCTCATGTGTGTTATCCTTGAATGTTTTCTGACTTGCTTCTGACATGATTACCTTCAGGCTGGCCTGATAACCTAGCTGACTCAAATTTTGCTCCCTGCTGCTTCTAAATAGCGCTGGAGCAGGAAATAGTTTCTATTGTAGATCACTAAGATACAGGTTTTAGTTTAACAGATTTGTAATAGAGGTATCCTGGAATATTCTTCCATGCAGACATCAAATTCAAGCCTGTAATCTTGGTTTGATTCCCACTGTGTGGTTCAAAGTGGTTTAGAAGAGTGGTTGGTGTTTTCAAATGGGTTTTTGTGTATATTGTGTATTGTGCATATTGTGTATAGAGTATATTGTGTATGTGATTGTGTGTGTATGCATATGTATATATAGGCATACACACACATATATGAAGTATGAGACTATATCCTTCTGCTGTTTAAGCCAATCCAGCTAATTTTTATTTGGTTTATAAACAAATGGAATTCTTAAAATGTTCCAGCAGAATAATAATGGTTTTATTAGTGTCATTATATCTTGATATTCTACAGATATCAGTACATTTCTTGAAGCATAAATCTTGATGAGTTTCTTAGATGTTTTTCTATATCTCTTGTGCTTTTTTCTTTTTAGCTAATGTAATCATGAATTTAATGTAAGGATTCTATATGTAAGTTTCTGTCTTTCATATTTTATATCTCAGCAATATAGCCTTGAGGGCCTGATATCAGCACACATCTATTTGTTAGGGCTTCATTTTGTTATAAGATTTTGCATTGTAGGTAAACTACTTTTGCTGTTTCTGGAAAATTTCTTCTATTACTTCAGTACAGTTTTATTTTCTGAGAGTGACACATTTGTGATACTGATAAGAATTATGAATCTTAAGCAAGAATCTCCCCATTCCAATACCATATGGAATGCTACTTAACATTTTTTATAATTGGTGCCATTGGCATTTCAGACCTCATTTCTGATGCCACCTACAGGTGTGTTAAGTAAGTGATAGGTTAAAGGAATAACAGCATATACATGTTATAAATGGAATAATGTTCTTGGCTAAATTTGCTAAGAATAAAGTCTCATCAGAAGTGGGATGGCCATGTTAACAGGAGCACTGTTTTTCAGCATAACTTCCTGTGGCACTTGCAGAAAAAAAATACTACATCAGATATGGAAAGCTCAATTCTTGCTAGGTTACTTTTCTTTTCTCATGGGACTTATATATGGAAGATTTTACATTAAAAACATTATGAGCACCTTTACGTGAATATACTGAGTTCTGGAGAGTAAAAAACAACTACTATTAAAACTTCATTCTGGTGTGGGTAAAAAAAAAAAGCTGGATCCTATATATCTCTCTTTTTCAAAATCAGAAGCCTATTTCCTTGAATGGCAGTCAAAATAGTCACCTGAAACTCCACAATATGTTATATTCTAAAAGAGTAAGTGGTTTAAAAAAATAAAAACATTATTTTAAATGAACTATTGGCCTGAGCCAGTCTAGCAATGTTTATGATGTGATTGGAACCAAAGAACTATGATACGTTAGCAGAGTTTATATACTCAGCTCTCTTGTGCAGTTTTAATTTATCACTCACAATATTCTTTCACAAATCCTTGAAAGCTACTCCAGAGAGGTGATCTCAAGAAAATGTCTTTTCATGTACTGGGAATGCAACTTTTAAAAAAGTTTAATAAATTTTAATTCATACCCATGTTAAAATTCATAGAGAAGTTCACTGGCATTTTTAAAGCTTGTGATTTTTTTAAATTTTATTTTATTATGTTAATCACAATATATTACATCATTAGATTATTATTTATATAATATATAATTATTACATTATTACAACAAGATTCATTGTTTGCATATAACACACAGTGCTCCATGCAGAATGTGCCCTCTTTAAAACCCATCAGCAGGCTAACCCATCCTCCCACCCTCCTCCCCTCTAGAACCCTCAGTTTGTTTCTCAGAGTCCATAGTCTCTCATGGTTCATCTACCCCTCCGATTCCCCCCCCTTCATTTTTCCCTTCCTGCTATTTTCTTCTTCTTCTTCTTCTTTTTTTTAAACATACAATGTATTATTTGTTTCAGAGGTAGAGGTCTGTGATTCATCAGTCTTACACAATTCACAGCGCTCACCATAGCACATACCCTCCCCAATGTCTATCACCCAGCCACCCCATCCCTCCCACCCCCCACCACTCCAGCAACCCTCAGTTTGTTTCCTGAGATTAAGAATTCCTTATATCAGTGAGATCATATGATACATGTCTTTCTCTGATTGACTTATTTCACTCAGCATAATCAGAAGTATCGCAATTCCAAACTGTCAGCTATGTCAGATGCTACTTACTTCCTGCCATTTTCCCTGAAACTACTCCTTTGAAGTAGTTTTCCAGGGTTTGATAAACAAACCTATATTCACTTTACATGTGTATGAACACATACATACTCATCTTACTCTATGTACAGATGTTTGTGTATATAATTTTTTTCTGAAGTTTAGTTTATTTGTGTGTGTGTGTGTGTATTATATATAATGACTTTTCCTAGCATTTGTTTTTCCATACCCCAATACAATTTCCCCAAATTTCCATCTGACTAATGAAGATAAGTTTTGTTTTCTGATGTGAAATTTTCTCTCTGTGTGTGTGTATGTGTATGTGGTGAAAAATTAAATTTCTTCTGATAGGAAGATTTTTGTTTTTATTTTTAAAAAA
Source organism: Mirounga leonina (assembly GCF_011800145.1). Lineage (NCBI taxonomy): Eukaryota > Metazoa > Chordata > Mammalia > Carnivora > Phocidae > Mirounga > Mirounga leonina. The sequence continues at coordinate 2,443,646 of NW_023270232.1, read as the reverse complement.
GATTTTATTTATTTGAGAGAGAGAGAGAGAGAGAGAGAGAATGAGTGGTAGGGAGGGGCAGAGGAAGAGAGTGGCTGAGCAGGAAGCCTGATGTGGGGCTCGATCCCAGGACCCAGAGATCATGACCTGAGCTGAAAGCAGATCTTAACTGACTGAGCCACACAGCCACCCCTGTTTTTATTTTTAAATGCAGTGAGTGAAGTCTTAGTTTCCTTAAGTATACTCTGTGGACAGGCAATTTTTTTGGAACAATTTCACATATGTATCTTGGAAGGTTGAAAATTAAAAAAAAAAATCACTGAGAATTTTATAGTTGAGTTGACCTAAGCACAGAGAGATATGACCCACAGAGAACACTTTAGATGATTAAGAGGGTGTTTTTTTCATTCCAACCAGAGTAAGTAATATTTTTTTTCCTACCACAATTTCTTTTGCCCAAAGGAATATGCCTAAACTTTCATTTGGTGAAGGGATCATAGCAGGGAGTAACCTAACAATTGGGAAAATGAGTTAGTTAGCCTTAGAGGCGTTCTCTTATTTATTACATCATTATGTACCAATATGTTTTTATGACATATTATTTAAATACATATTGCCAGCCTGGAGGCTTGAACAGTGGATAGTCTATAATGAGATATTATATTTTCAGTTTTTCCATCTTCTTCTGACATGAGTATATGCCTATCAGAAAGGCTGGAAAGTGATGTTGTGGATAACATTTCTTTATTATAAAATGAAAGAAATCAGTTCTTAAAATACTGATGACATCTAGAAAAGTTTAGAAAACTCACTAAATATTACTTTTTGCACTTAAAAATTGAAGTGAGATTCATATAATTATCATTGATGCTAGCATTTTATGCTGAATGTATGATTTCCATTTCGATAAAATTGTTTGCCTTTCTTGTACCTGACATTTCAAAAATGTCACATATCTTTAGACCTAGTTCAGAAGTAGCCGTATTTTATATGTGACAGTGCCATCCCATGTTCTTAATGACATGGAGTTCTGGAAAGGATACTGCTCTATTTTGGAAATAAGGATGCTTGAAAACTAGTTAGAAAAAGATATTTTTAGTTGCCCCACTTTTCTTTCACCCAACTTTTGTTTGGGGCAAACTCTCATTAGTTTTGATCAACACACACACACAAAAACCAGGATTTGCATTGCTTTGGTTCTCTGGAGAACTGGAAACCTGTCCTGTTTCATGCTATGAATTAGTTATGAATGTTTAAGTAGGAATCTAGTTTTTAAGATCAGATGGGACCATCATAATATTAAAGAAAATAAATCCGCTTTTGCCTTCTTATGTCTTCCTATTTCAATATGTGTGTGACAGTACCACTTCTTTTCTTAAAACAGTTTCTGGGAATGGCTTTTGTGGTGGGTATATCACCATACAGCTGCCGGGTCAAGCTGCACCCATTCCTACTTGTATCATAGAGACTATTTGAGTATAATAGTCGATTCTGCACATTGTGCTAGCAATGTGAACATTACACATATTTTCTCATTTTATTTAACTTTATTTAAACATCTCATTTCCCCCTGGAAAGTAGGAATTTCTGTTTCCATTTTATAGGTGAGGGAGCCAAGGCCCAATTTTCAGTAGAGGTAATGCTAAGACTCCATTTTGCCCAAGGAAACAAATATCTCCTAAGCAGCAAAACCCAGGTTTGCCTGATTTCCAGAGAATCCCACCTTTGCCTGTTTTATTTCCTGCCACTGAGGCAGGAGTCAAACCCCAAAGGGGGATTTCCCTTTTGAATAGAACAGATGATCCGGCCAGCTTTACATAGCAATGTATTAAGTGTGCTTTTGTGGAAAGGAAAAGAAATCCCTTGAAATATTTCTGGCATTTTTTCAATGACATTGAAGGATCCGAACATTTTGGGATAACAAAGTAGTAAATTATTTTAGGTGCCACAGACCTTTCAGCAGTTGTATATTTTGTAGTTAGTAAATAGCCAAATGTACTTTTTGCTTCAGTTAAAAATAAAATCACTTTTTTTGGTAAAGATTTTAGTTATTTATTTGACACAGAGAGAGAGAGAGACAGCAGGAGAGGGAACACAAGGAGTGGGAGAGGGAGAAGCAGGCTCCCTGCTGAGCAGGGAGCCCGACTGGGATCATGACCTGAGCTGAAGGCAGACGCTTAAAGTCTGAGCCACCCAGGCGCCACAAAAATAAATTACATTAATGAAAAATTCTCATACCGGAAAAATCTGTATACATTAATAATCAATTAATTCTGAAAGGAATTTAAAATAACTCCTAAGGAGGCCCAGAAGAAAATACCAAACTTAAAAGTAGCATTTTCTATTTGTTGGCAGTAGTAGTAAGAACTTAATCCTTTCCTATTGCTCTCAGCTCCCATGTGCTTTGTCTCTTTGTGATCCCTTGAAATTCAAAGATGTAAATTTTGGAATGCTATTGTTTTTTTTTTTAATTTAATTTTATTATATTATGTTAATCACCATACATTACATCATTAGTTTTTGATGTAGTGTTCCATGATTCAGTGTTTGCGTATAACACCCAGTGCTCCATACAATATGTGCCATTTTTAATACCCATCACCAGGCTAATCTATCCCCCCACCGTCCTCCCCTCTAGAACCCTCAGTTTGTTTCTCAGAGTCCATAGTCTCTCATGGTTCGTCTCCCCCTCTGATTGCCCCCCTTCATTTTCCCCTTCCTATCTTTCCTCTCTCTCTCTCTTTCTTTTTTTTTTTTTTTTACATATAATGTATTATTTGTTTCAGAGGTACAGGTCTGTGCTTCATCATTCTTACACAATTCACAGCACTCACCATAGCACATACCCTCCCCAATGTCTATCACCCAGCCACCCCATCCCTCCTAACACCCACCACTCCAGCAACCCTCAGTTTGTTTCCTGAGATTAAGAATTACTCATATCAGTGAGATCATATGATACATGTCTTTCTCTGATTAACTTATTTCGCTTAACATAATACCCTCTAGTTCCATCCACGTTGTTGCAAATGGCAGGATTTCATTTTTTTTTTAAAGATTTATTTATTTTATTTGAGAGAGCGAGAATGAGAGAGAGAGAGAGAGTAGATGAGAGGGGGGAGGGTTAGAGGGAGAGGCAGGCTCCTCGCCGAGCAGGGAGCCCGATGCGGGACTCGATCCAGGGACTCCAGGATCATGACCTGAGCCGAAGGCAGTTGCTTAACCAATTGAGCCACCCAGGTGCCCAGGATTTCATTTTTTTTGATGGCTGCATAATATTCCATTGTATATATATATACCACATCTTCTTTATCCATTCATCTCTTGATGGACATCTTGGCTCTTTCCATAGTTTGGCTATTCCCTACATTTGTATCTTTGGGGTAAATACCCAGTAGTGCAATTGCTGGGTCAAAGGGTAGCTCTATTTTCAACTTTTTGAGGAACCTCCATACTGTTTTCCAGAGTGGCTGCACCAGCTTGCATTCCCACCAACAGTGTAGGAGGGTTCCCCGTTCTCCGCATCCCCACCAACATCTGTCCTTTCCTGACTTGTTAATTTTAGCCACTCTGACTGGTGTGAAGTGGTATCTCATTGAGGTTTTGATTGTGATTTCCCTGATGCGGAGAGATGTTGAGTACTTTTTAATGTGTCTGTTGGCCATTTGGATGTCTTCTTTGCAGACATGTCTGTTCATGTCTTCTGCCCATTTCTTGATTGGATTATCTGTTCTTTGGGTGTTGAGTTTGATAAGTTCTTTATAGATTTTGGATACTAGCCCTTTATCTGATATGTCATTTGCAAATATCTTCTCCCATTCTGTCGGTTGTCTTTTGGTTTTGTTGACTGTTTCCTTTGCTGTGCAAAAGCTTTTTATCTTAATGAAGTCCCAATAGTTCATTTTTGCCCTTGCTTCCCTTGCCTTTGGCAATGTTTCTAGAAAGAAGTTGCTTCGGCTGAGGTCCAAGAGGTTGCTGCCTGTGTTCTCCTTTAGGATGTTGATGGACTCCTGTCTCACACTGAGGTCTTTCCACCATTTTGAGTCTATTTTTGTGTGTGGTGTAAGGAAATGGTCCAGTTTCATTCATCTGCATGTGGCTGCCCAATTTTCCCAACACCATTTTTTGAAGAGACTGTCTTTTTTCCATTGGACATTCTTTCCTGCTTTGTCGAAGATGAGTTGACCATAGAGTTGAGGGTCCATTTCTGGGCTCTCATTCTGTTCCATTGATCGATGTGTCTGTTTTTGTGCCAGTACCACACTGTCTTGATGATGACAGCTTTGTAATAGAGCTTGAAGTCCGGAATTGTGATGCCACCAGCTTTTCTTTTCTTTTTCAACATTCCTCTGGCTATTCAGGGTCTTTTCTGGTTTCATACAAATTTTAGGATTATTCCATTTCTTTGAAAAAAGTGGATGGTATTTTGATGGGGAGTGCACTGAATATGTAGATTGCTCTAGGTAGCATTCGCATCTTCACAATATTTGTTCTTCCAATCCATGAGCATGAAACATTTTTCCATTTCTTTGTGTCTTCCTCAATTTCTTTCATGAGTATTTTATAGTTTTTTGAGTACAGATTCTTTGCCTCTTTGGTTAGATTTATTCCTAGGTGTCTTATGGTTTTGGGTGCAAGTGTAAATGGGATCAACTCCTTAATTTCTCTTTCTTCTGTCTTGTTGTTGGCGTATAAGAATGCCACTGATTTCTGTGCATTGATTTTTTATCCTGTCACATTACTGAATTCCTGTATGAGTTCTAGCTGTTTTGGGGTGGAGTCTTTTGGGTTTTCCACATAAAGTATCATATCATCTGAAAAGAGTGAGAGTTTGACTTCTTCTTTGCCGATTAAGATATCTTTTATTTCCTTTTTTGTCTGATTGCTGAAGCTAGGACTTCTGGTACTATGCTGAACAGCAGTGGTGATAGTGGATATCCCTGCTGTGTTTCTGACAGTAATGATACCTCCTGTGGGTTTTTTCATATTTGGCTTTTATAATATTGAGGTATGGACCCTCTATCCCTACACTCTGAAGAGTTTTAATCAAGAATGAATGCTGTACTTTGTCAAATGCTTTTTCCTCATCTCTTGAGAGGATCATGTGGTTCTTGTTCTTTCTTTTATTAATGTATTGTATCACATTGATTGATTTGTGGATGTTGAACCAACCTTGCAGCCCAGGGATAAATCCCACTTGGTCGTGGTGAATAATCCTTTTAATGTACTGTTGGATCCTATTGGCTGGTATTTTGGTGAGAATTTTTGTATCCCTCTTCATCAAGGATATTGGTCTGTAATTCTCCTTTTTGATGGGGTCTTTGTCTGGTTTGGGGATCAAGGTAATGGTGGCCTCCTAAAATGAGTTTGGAAGTTTTCCTTCCATTTCTATTTTTTGGAACAGTTTCAGAAGAATAGGTATTAATTCTTCTTTAAATATTTGGTAGAATTCCCCTGGGAAGCCATATGGCCCTGGGCTCTTGTTTTTTGGGAGATTTTTGATGACTGCTTCAATTTCCTTAATGGTTATAGGTCTGTTTAGGTTTTCTGTTTCTTTCTGGTTCAGTTTTGGTTGTTGATACATCTCTAGGAATGCATGCATTTCTACCAGGTTATCTAATTTACTGGCATAGAATTGCTCATAATATGTTCTTATAATTGTTTGTATTTCTTTGGTGTTGGTTGTGATCTCTCCTCTTTCATTCATGATTTTATTTATTTGGGTCATTTCTTTTTTCTTTTTGATAAGTCTGGCCAGGGGTTTATCAATCTTGTTAATTCTTTCAAAGAACCGGCTCCTAGTTTCATTTATCTGTTCTACTGTTCTTTTGATTTTTATTTCATTGATTTCTGCTCTGGTCTTTATTATTTCTCTTCTCCTGCTGTGTGTTAGGCTTTATTTGCTATTCTTTCTCCAGCTCCTGTAGGTGTAGGTTTACGTTGTGTAGTTGAGACGTTTCTTGTTTCTTGAGAAAGGCTTATATTGCTATATACTTTCCTCTTGGGACCACCTTTGCTGCATCCCAAAGATTTTGAACAGTTGTGTTTTCATTTTCATTTGTTTCCATGAATTTTTTAAATTCTTCTTTGATTTCCTGGTTGACCCATTCATTCTTTAGTAGGATGCTCTTTAGCCTCCATGTATTTGAGTTCTTTCTGACTTTCCTCTTGTGATTGAGTTCTAGTTTCAAAGCATTGTGGTCTGAAAATATGCAGGAAACGATCCCAATCTTTTGGTACCAGTTGAGACGTGATTTATGACCTAGGATGGGATCGATTCTGGAGACTGTTCCATGGGCACTAGAGAAGAATGTGTATTCTGTTCCTTTGGGATGGAATATTCTGAATATACCTGTGAAGTCCATTTGGTCCAGTGTGTCATTTAAAGTCTTTATTTCCTTGTTGATCTTTTTCTTAGATGATCTGTCCATTTCAGTGAGGGGGGTGTTAAAGTCCCCTATTATTGTATTGTTGTTGTATTTCTTTGGTTTTGTTAATAATTGGCTTATATAATTGGCTGCTCCCATGTTAGGGGCATAGATATTTACAATTGTTAGATCTTCTTGTTGGATAGACCCTTTAAGTAGGATATAGTGTCCTTCCTCATCTCACTTTCAATCTGGAGGTGTCTTTGGGTCTAAAATGAGTCTCTTGCAGACAGCATATCGATAGGTCTTTTTTTTTTTTTTAATCCAATCTGATAGCCTGTGTCTTTTGTTTGGGACATTTAGACCATTTACATTCAGGGTAACACTGAAAGATATGAATTTATTGCCATTGTATTGCCTGTAAGGTGACTGTTACTGTATATTTTCTCTATTCTTTTCTGGTCTATGTTACTTTTAGGCTCTCTCTTTGCTTAGAGGACCCCTTTCAAGATTTCTTGTAGGGCTGGTTTTGTGTTTGCGAATTCCTTTAGTTTTTGTTTGTCCTGGAAGCTTTTTATCTCTCTTTCTATTTTCAATGACAGCCTAGCTGGATATAGTATTCTTGGCTGCATATTTTTCTCATTTAGTGCTCTGAAGATATCATACCAGTCCTTACTGGCCTGCCAGGTCTCTGTGGATAGGTCTGTTGCCAGTCTAATGTTTCTACCATTGTAGGTTACATATCTCTTGTCTCGAGCTGCTTTCAGGATTTTCTCTTCATCTCTGAGACTCGTAAGTTTTACTATTAGATGTCTGGGTGTTGACCTTTTTTACTGATTTTGAGGGGGGTTTTTTGTGCCTTCTGGAGTTTGATGCCTATTTCCTTCCCCAAATTAGGGAAGTTCTCTGCTATAATTTGCTCTAATATACCTTCAACCCTTCTCTCTCTTTCTTCTTCTGGGATCCCAATTTTTGTAATATGTTTCATCTTATGCTATCACTTATCTCTCAAATTCTGCCCTCTTGATCCAGTAGTTGTTTATCTCTCTTTTTCTCAGCTTCTTTATTTTCCATCATATGGTCTTCTATATCACTAATTCTCTCTTCTACCTCATTTATCCTAGCAGGTAGAGCCTCCATTTTTTTTTTTTTTTTAAGATTTTATTTTTTCATTTGAGACACAGAGATACAAAGAGAGAGAGAGAGAGCATGAGCAGGGAGAGAGGCAGAGGGAGAGGGAGAAGCAGGCTCCCCACTGAGCCAGGAGCCGAACGTGGGGCTCGATCCCAGGACCCTGGGATCATGGCCTGAGCCAAAGGCAGATGCTTAACCATCTGAGCCACCCAGGCACCCTAGAGTCTCCATTTTTTATTGCACCTCATTCATAGCCTTTTTGATTTTGACTTGGTTAGATTTTAGTTCTTTTATTTCTCCAGAAAGTGTTTCTCTAGTATCTTCCATGCTTTTTTCAAGCCCAGCTAGTATTTTTATAATTGTCATTCTGAATTCTGGATCAGAAATCTTACTAATGTCTGTATTGATTAAGTCCCTGGCAGTCGGTACTGCCTCTTGTTCTTTTCTTTTGAGGTGAGTTTTTCTGTCTTGTCATTTTGTCCAGAGGAGAACAGGTGAATGAGTGAACAAAATGCTAACAGGGTAACAATGACCCCAGAAAAATATACCCTAAACAAATCAGAAGAGACCTTCCAGAAGGTGGTAACTTTTCTGGTCAGATAGTTGCTGCTATTCTTTTCTTCGATCTTCTGTTGTGTTCATAGGTCTGGAATGCTATTGTTTTATAGCTGAGGCAAGTTATGCCCTGCTGGGCTCAAGCCATCTGTTTTTGTCTGTCTTGCAACCTAAGAATAATTTTTATATATATTTTAAATGGTTGAAAAAATATGGAAAAGAATAATATTTTGTGACACATAAAAATCATATGAAAATCAAAATTCAGTATCATAAGTAAAGTTTATTAGAATGTAGCCTGTACCCAAGTCCTTCCCACAACATATTTCTAGAGCCACCATTGATGAACTCTCAGTCCCATTCAATGTGGGACTGTCTGTGCACATGTACCTACATACATATGTACACATGTGTATAAGCATGCTCATGTGCATGCCTCTGTATTTCATATTTTGGAAGGATGGTTTATAAAGCTTTAAGGCTCTTTTGTCTAATTTCCCTTCTATAAATTTTTCTAGGCCTAATCCACCAGCCTTGATATTCTATGTAGCTTTACTGCTATTCTTTTTACCCAATTTTTTTGTTGTTGTTGTTTTGAATTTCTGAAAGTTCTAAATCAATGGTAAGGAAATGCAGACCTATAGGATTTTGCCTTCTCCATGTCCTTTCTGTTTTTTGTGGGACTAGGTCACATGTGTTGGAAATCCTGTGAAACCCCACCTGTGTCAAGATACTTACCTTCTCATTTTCTTGCGTCTCCCATGTAGTCTTGCTTCATTCTCTTTTATTGGTCTTCTCATTTCTTTTTGGTAATAGCAGCTACTGTCTCGTTATTTAGTTGTTTCCACTTGTTATTCATGCTCTAGAAAAAATTACTGGACTCCTCATTAAGAAGTAAGGTGGCATGCAATCTCATTATTACGTCAGAAAGCTTTGAGATGTCTAAGTAGTCAATTTCTTTAAATTGCTCCAAGGATACCTGGACCACTGGAAAACTGACCACAGTATTGTGATACACTCTAATTTATATCACATCTTTAAATTTTCTTTTGTTTATGTTAATACTAAGTAAACATACTTGAAATGAAACCAATACAGGGCAACTTCTCGTAGATTAGTATTTTCCTTTGAATTCTCAATTTTGTGGGGAACTTTATGTGATAGTTGTCTAAGTTCAAAAAAATCCTTTAAGATAATATATTTTTTTTCCATTAATAATTGATTTACTGCTATGTGAAGGGTAGTCCTCTAGGTATCAGGGTTATTACACAAAATGGGCATTTAGCCCTCAGTCTTATGGGGCTCTTATTTTAGAAAATGGAGGTAGACAGTAATGTTAGAAGATTAACAAACACACAAGCTTTCTGGGGGGATGAGGGAAGTAAGCAGGCTCAGCTATAGGAAGTAACTGGCGAATAGGCTACTGTAGGTGGTGTCAGAAAAGTCCTCTGAGGAGGTGACATTTGCTTTGAGATCTGACTAATGAAAACTAGTGATGGGAATATTGAGGGAAGTGGGAAGACAGCATTCTAAGCAGTGGGGATAGCCCTATGCAAACATCTTATAGGATGAAAACAAGCACGATGAATTCAAGGTCAGAAAAAGGCCCATGTGATTGTAATGTAATGAGAGTAATGGGTGGTGATAATGAAGGAACAGGCAGGGGAAACATTTGGATTTTATTCTGAAACTCATGGGAAGCTATTGGTTATTTTTTGTTCAGAGAAGTGACATGATTTGATGATACCCATGGACATGCTTTCTTTTTCTTCTTCACACAAATATCTAAAAGACACCCCTTGTGCTCTCCTGCCATGTAAGTCCAATTATCTTCTGGGCCTTTTTAACAGGGATGGGGACAAAAAGCAGTTGTAGGACTCTCCTACTATGAGATATTATATATTATATATATTATATATTATATATATTATATATATATATATGAGAGATGGAGAGAAACCAAGTACTAAGGATGCCATTTGTGTCCGTGGGAAAAGATCTAAATGGTGACCAAGACTTTATGGAAGATAGGCCAATAAATCCCCTTATTGATTTCAGCCAGTTTGAGTTTGTTTTTTGTTTTGTTTTTGTTTTAAGTAGACACCACACCCAGCGTGGAGCCCAACATGAGGCTTGAACTCACAACCCTGAGATCAAGACCTGAGCTGAGATCAATAGTTGGATGCTTAATTGACTGAGCTGCCCAGGCACCCCTAGTTTGAGTTAGTTTTTATGTCATAACATGAATTGTTTTCATTGAAATAAAAATATGGAAATTATAAAGTGCTATATCCTATATGCAGATCAAATGATTTTGAGCTCAAAGTTTCATAAAACCATGAAAACTTAGAGACGGGAGGGATATTGCAGGACTCTCCATCCCATTCCTACTATTTGCAGTTAGGTGAATGAAGAATCAGTGGGGAAACTGAAGAACTTACTGAATATCTCAGAAAGCGCCAAGGTGATCACTTCTAGTTCTCTGCTGCTTCCAGTAACTCTGTGTGCCTTCCAGTAACTCCACCCTTCAATTTTGGTAAAAAGAGAAGTGTGAGGATATATAAAATTGTTGTTGGTCAGTTTTTTTGTTTTGTTCTTGTTTACAGTGGCAAAATTCAAAAACCATAATTCTTGTTACAATGCCTTATTGTAGCTCTCCCTGATTTCCATCTGAATATTTCATTTTACTCATTTTCTTTTAGAAATTTCACATTTTAATATATAATAAATGCAATAATTCAAACCAATAGTTTGCAAAGTATGAACTATTAGCTATGATAGAAAATCTATGAACTACATTATTTTTTTATAAATGCCAACAAAAATTATGAAAAAAAAACTTTTTAGAATTGTCACAACATGTTTACTCTTTTTTTTTTAAGATTTTATTTATTTATTTGTCAGAGAGAGAGAGAGTACAAGCAGGGGGAGTGGCAGGCAGAGGGAGAAGCAGACCCCCAGCTGAGCAAGGAGCCAAGTGAGGGGCTCGATCCCAGGACCCCGGGATCATGACCTGAGCCGGAGTCAGATGCTTAACTAACTGAGCCACCCAGGTGTCCTACAACATGTTTACTCTTATGTAATTACTAATAAATGGCAGTTCAGGGTTTTTTTTTTTTTAATTCTCTGTGGGAAATCAAATAAATTTCAGTTACAATAGGCAAGGAAATGCTTTGTAATAATAACTGTGTCCTGATTCTAATATTGTTCATATAATGTCATTCTAAGTTTTAGGGAATAAAAATTCACTTCTGTTTTAGAATGATTTATTAATCATGTAAGCTGTTTTATATTTTGGTGAACAGGAATCAATTTAGAAACTGGGTATTAGGAGACCTGGGATTGATTGATTGATTGATTGATTGATTGATTTTAAAGATTTTATTTATCCATTCATGAGAGACAGAGAGAGAGAGAGAGGCAGAGGGAGAAGCAGGCTTCCCGCCGAGCAGGGAGCCAGATGCAGGGCTCGATCCCAGGACCCTGGGATCATGACCTGAGCCGAAGGCAGATGCTTAACCATCTGAGCCACCCAGGCGCCCGAGACCTGGGATTTAGATCCGATGCACTGTATGGCCTTGGCTCTAAGCTACCTCACCTCCATTGACACATTCAGGAAAGAATTCTCCAGTGCTAATATTCTGTTTTCAGCATGAACAGCATAACTAGCCTCCAGAAGTATACATATGTGTTTTTAATTTTATTTTAGACTTCTAATAAATGTTTATAAATAACATCCCTGAAGGAGAAAAACCTTCTAAATTTATGTTCTACAAATTCTTTATCAGAAAAAATTGATAATCTTATCAAGTTTTGTAACTTCTTCCAAAAACTTTAGGGAGAGGGTTCATTTTTTGGCATTCATTATAACAAAGCAGCTAAATGTTAATTATTAGAAAAAGAAAAAAGAGGATGTCAAAAAAGCAAGCGATAGCCTATTATAGAAATAATCTTGTTTTTCTGCCAAGTGCTTTATAATTAAAACAAAATTCAGGTGGGAAAAAAAAAAAAACCTAAGCAATAACAATAACATTAATAAAATATTGATTTCTTTGCATTGCTTTCATGATGAGAATGATGAGGTCTTTACTCCATAATATTCTTTTTGTGTAGTTTCTCTTTAGAACACAGTTTCTCACGTGTGGTATCACTGATTGTGGGGCCAGATAATTCTTTTTTGGGAATTGTAGAATATTTAGCAGCATCCTTGGCCTCCACCCACTAAATGACTAAAGCACTGCCCTCCCTCTATCATGACAAGCCAAATAAGCCAAATATCCCTGGTAAAACTGACCTTTTTTCCCAGTTGAGAACCACTTGTTCAGAAATACACCAACTGGGAAAAAATCATAGAGAAGTTAACTTAGAAATTGCAGATGGTTAGTCATTAACACAGCTGTTTTTAGGAGTCATTTCTCATACTTCTAGTCATCCAAATTAACTTTACCATTGGCCAACGTTCCATCTTTTTTGTGTATATCAGATCACTATATATGTTTTAGTTAGTGTGTGATTCTTTATTTCAAAACCTTGATGCCTTCTCCTATATACCCTACCTTTGCAATGTAGCAAGGGTTTTGTCTGATTATCATTGTCTTCAGGGCATCCTAAATCCCCATGCCTACCCTACGTTTTCCATCTTCCTTCAAACTATCCCAAAATATAAAATGGTCGCTTTTATTTAGAGCAGGCGGTCATTCAAGGTTTTGCCAAGTGCAAGAATTTAGCAGTTCTCTCAAACTTGAATGAGTTGCTCTCATTCAAGTTTGAAAGGGAAAATATGCTCTCATAGTGTGATGCTTATTAAATAGTATTAAAGCTTTGATTGAGCATTCCCATGGTGATGACTTCCATAGCACATTACTGCATTAATGCAAGTATTTTTCCCTGTCAAACATTAAATATGGAAAAGATCTGCAGTGTCATTTGGTTTACTTCGCTACCACTGAAGCATTGCTTCTCTGTAATGCATGCTGGCATGCTGTTCCCAGTCCAATTTAAACTCTAAGTAATGACTGTGTATTTCCATTTCCTTTGGGAAAGAATTACAAAGTTTAATTTACTGTTTCCTAACCACTTGTAATGGTATCTGTAGTTAATGTTCTAGAATTTTGATAGTGGAACTTTCTGCTAATCTTCTGTTCTCTCTTAAAGGTGAAAATTCTAATATCATCATCAGGTTTTTCTTACATACCAGCTTTGTTTCCTAAAATTATAGAAGGGGTCTAAGGTTTTGCCATTTCTAGTTAATCACAGTCTCTTCCTCCACACAGTTGTTTGAATAGGTTTGAAAGCCTTGTACTTGATAGCACCTTACACTTCAAAGAACTTGCTGACACTACCTTGCTTCATTTTTACAAGATCACTTTGGAAGTTGATAGGCCTGTATCAGAGCTTTATTTAACAGATGAATACCTGGAGCCTCATAGAATTGAATAACTTTCATAAGTCACTAGTATTTATAGAGTCCTTTAAGAATTGAAATGATCGCTCTCATATTCATTTATGCCATAACCCTAATGAAGAAGCAAGCGGAACAGGCATTACTGTGATTTCCATGTTTCAGAAGAGAAAACTGAGGCACAGAAAAGTGAAGTGAAAGAGCAAATGAGTGTTGCTCCCTGATTTAGCTCTTTTGTTTCACATGTCAATGAATTCTTTTACTTTGCATTTCTCTGTCTTGCATAATTATTTACCTCTTTTAATAAACTATTGTTGAAAAAGCTTCACCATGCAAATGCTAGAGAATGAGGATCTCGCTGGGATTCAGAGATAGTAAAATTCAGCGACTTAGAGAACCTCCTCAGAAAATAATTTACTCAACTCAATTTGTTCTTTGCATAGCAAGTATATGGTACTGGATTCATTCTCACACACTACTTTTCTTTTTTCCCACTGCCCCTTCCATCCGTATTTTAATCTGTGGCCATCCAAAGGCTCACTTTTGAGAAGATAGCCTCTATATCTGTTTTGCATTGATTCTTAACATAGTAGCACTTAATTCATTTCCTTTTAATTCTTATGTTTAATTCTTACACATATGCATTGTATAACCCCATATGAAGAGTCTAGTCTGTTTGAAAAGAACTAAAGCCATACTAGTCTCAACAGAGACAGAGTCATCCCAAAGTTGTCCCTACACAGAAAGTGTGACAGTACCTCTTAGATTGCACATGTTTCATGGAGTCTGGAGTCTCATACCACTAATGAACAAATGAGTAATTCTGGAGGAATTTGCATCAAAGCTTAAGAACCGACATACTCTTTGAAACTTAGGAAATTCAAGCCTCTACAGAGCTCACTTAGAAACTGAGATCATGAAAGAGATACTGACACTCAGGATGCAGAACTTCTACTGGTTGGGGCTCGCTGCAGTGGCCTTTTATTGGTCTGCTGCTATGCTACTGTGGAGAAAATTGCCATTTTCCAGTGATTGAAATACATTCCTTTTGGCTGTCAAATACCCAGCAATAAATTTCCATTAAAATCCAAGAGCTCTGAAAGGCCTTCTTCAGAGGAAATAAAAACACACAAATGAAGAAAGAAAGAGGAAAAAAGAATCAGTTTTAGGTTAAAATCAATCTTGGAGGAATAGGAAAAGAGGAACTCTTTTAAGAAACTCCTGAGGCTCCTCTTCCAACTATTGGCAAGCATTCAATCTTACTTAGAATGTTGGGTTCCCTAGCTAAATGAAAGGTACAGTACATCGTGTCCTTATTAAATCTCTTAGCAACTCAAAATGGTTAAAGTCCTCATACTACAAGAGCCTGCAGTGATTGAGGAGAAATGCAGTAATCCAATACTTCAGGACAGGACACCAGGATTGTTTTGTTCTGTTTTGTATATGGTTTGCTAGATAAATTCAGACCACCAAATTTCCAATCCAATTTTTGTAAGGGTCAGTAAAGGTATGTTAGATTTTATTTTCAAGAATATATATATTTAGGAGCACCTGGGTGGCTCAGTCAGTTAAGTGTCTGCCTTCAACTCAGGTCATGATCTCATGGTCCTGGGATTGAGCCCCGCATCGGGCTCTCTGCTCAGTGGGGAGTCGGCTTCTCCCTCTCCCTCTGCCTCTCCCCACTGCTCATACTCTCTCTTTTAAATAAACAAAACATCTTAAAAAATAAAAAGAATATATATATATATTTGGGGGCACCTGGGTGGCTTAGTCAGTTAAGTGGCCGACTCTTGATTTTGGCTTAGATCATGATCTCAGAGTCATGGGATTGAGCCCTGCATCAGGTTCCATGCTCAGTGGGGAGTCTGTTTGAGATTCTCCCTCTCTCTCCCCACCTCTGCCCCTCCCCCCCACTCTCTCTCTAAAATAAATAAATAAATATTTAGAATATAATGACCAGTTTCCAACTTGGATTCCCAGGCACATTCTGAGATTGTTGGAATTTAGAGCTGCCAAAATTGGGTCCTAGTGAGCTGAGGCAGAGTAGTTCTCTAAAGGTGTCTGCAGCACATTGATAGTGAAATGAGTCAGGACAACATGCAGTTGCTCCTCAGAGCCTCATTTGGGGGAATCACAATTTTTCTCTTGTAAAATAGATAAGTGAGTAATTTCCTCTAGAGAGCACTCCTATATTATGTTTCAAATATAACATCAATCAATAAATATGCCTCCAAATACTTTTCTCTAGCTATGGTACAAACTGTTTCATCAATGAAGTTCCACAAAGCTTATGTAGACACTGAAGATCTCCTCTGTGTCATAGACACAACTTAAGTTACATATGATCACCTGTCCCCAGGAATATTAAGTCTATTTACAAAGATTAGGGATATGAATAAAAATTCTTCAATGCTTTCCTGCCTGTCTCTTTAGCCTCCTCTCTCATCATTCCCTCTGCCCTATCATTTGCTTTGTAGCCATGCTACATTTCTTGTATTTCCTTGTATACCAAGCTTTTTCTCACCTTAATTCCTTTATTCAGGCCACATGTCCATCTGTCTGGAAGTGTTTCTATTCTCATCCTGTCTCCTACCTTGTCTGGATAATTCCTAAGTTCAGTTTTCCCTGAGTCTTTCTTTCTGTTTATATAATATATTGGATATATGTATCACAATCCCTGCATTTACCATTAGGACAAATTGTGTCATTCCTTAGCTCAAAACCTTCCAATGGTTTCCCATGCCCCTCAAAGGAAAAGCCAAAGTCCTTACAATGGCCTATAAGTCTCTGGCACTCATCAATCTCACCACCACCACTTCTGACCTCATCTCTTACAGCTCTTCAGTACAATCAGTTCATTTTTGCTATGCTGCCTCAGGACTTTTGCACTTGCTCTTCCTTTTGTCTGAACTCAATTTTGTCCCAAATATCTATTATCTATATCTACATCATCTATATCCCTATTATCTATCTATCTATCTATCTATCTATCTATCTATCTATCTATCTATTCATCTATCTATCATCTATCTATCATCTACCTACCTATTTATCTATCATCTATCTATATACTTTTTTAAAATTTCTCACTGTGAAACATAGATTCCATGAGTGCACTTTTTTTCTATATCACCAATGCCTAGAAGAGTGCCATTCCCAGAGTACACACTCAATTAATGTTTATTGAAAAAATGACCAATTCTACTGTTTTGTTAAATTAGACAGTTAATTCTTACAGGGCAGAGGTAGTATTTTATTAATTTTTATATCACTAGACTCTATCATATCATCTGGCTTATTTATTCAATAAATTGTTAAATTAATGTATTAAAAATATTTGTTAAACAACTACTATTTTCCAGGTATCATTAAAGCCACTGGATTTAGGGGAGTTATCAAAATAGTATCACTTCTCTCATGGATTTTAATTTTAGTTCAGAAGTTCATTGGATATTGAAGGTACAAATGCAGGCATCTCAAAGAAGGTTGTGGACCTTAAATAGTGAGAAGATGGGTGAGGACATACCAGTCTAGTTAGAGGGATAAAATATACTCAGGGTATTATAAATGAATACTTGAAGGAAATGTAGCTGTCCATTTATACATGCCAATCTACCTGGGCTCAACAGGTGAATTACACTATTTGCCTCCCTTCGTCCTTTAAATTGTCTTTGCTGTACTCCTCCTTGTTATTGTATTATCACTCTACATTGATGGATACAATAATAATTATATAAATCTCATTTTATATGCACTTTAGGGATGTTATTAAGAACACTGCTCACTATATTACAGTATTTTTCTTATGAGGACTCTCAGGAAAAAATTTTCCCAGCTCTCAGTGCCATAAATAATTATGCTTTTGAGAAATTGGTTTATTTTTATTTTATGGGTTTTCATGTATATATAACTAGTAATTTCCTCCTTCACATTGCTGCTTGAAAATCCTGAACCAAAGTGTGGCCCAGCTCTGGACAATAAATAATATCAGGTGGCTTGCAAGTGTGAATCTCAGTCCAGTGTTTAACTTTATTGTTTTATATCATTTATCCTTAGGCTATTTTTACCACTTAATTTTTAAGTGAAAAGGTATATTTTTTGTAATCTCTTAATATATTCTTGGGAAAATAAAAGATATAAAAAAAAAAACCCACCAATACTTATGGAACAAAATCAGCTGGACTAACGTTCCTCAGGCAAGGCTTGTCAAAGTGATTCCACCCATATTCTGCTGACCAACTCTTTTTCTCCATCCCAGACCCATCTCTACACTATAGGCTACCATATCCAGCTTCCTACAAACATCTCCATTTAAACTTTTCACAGACATCTTGAATTATTGAACATATTTGAATATCAATTCTTTTTCTTTATGCTCTCATATTGCACTTAATCAGACTTTTCTCTTGAAGGTAATGAAATCACCAACCTCCAAAATGCCCAAGACAGTATCCTGAAACTCATTTATGATTCCTTCCACTCATTTATCACCCATGGCCAGTGATTCTGCCTTGTTGTTGTCTTTCAAATATGTCCCATGCTTTACATTCCTAACTGCCACTGATAGTCTAGTATCTCATGATTTCTTACCTGAATTGTTAGATGAGTTTCTTGGCACTCCATGCTCTATCCTGCTCACCTCCTAGATATCCTTCACAAAGCTGCTAGAATGATCTTTTTAAAACAAAGTGTTGATCCTATCACCTCTTTACTTAAAACCTTTCAATGAGTCAAAATTGACCTCCAGATGAATCCAGAATCCTTGGGAAGAACTTCAAGAAGCTTCATGGCCTGGCCTTTCCTTTCTTCAGCCTCATCTCTCACAGGTTGTCTCACCTTCCCCGCCACATTCTTTGAAGAAGTCATATTTTATGATACCTTTTAACATTCACTTCACATGTACCACCTCCTGATTCTTTGCTTCCCTCCCACCAAGCATCCCAAATTAACACACACACACACACACACACACACACATTTTTCTTGGTCAATTAGAACACTCTTAATAGAAGAAGGATCTATTCCCTGGGAAGGACATCCCTTTTAACTAAGCTTGTAGCAATAAGGGAAGTAGTAAAACACAAACAGTAGTCCACTGAGCTAACTAAACTTCCTAATATTATAGGCAGATCACAAGGTAGTCATGACTCAACACACAATACCAAAAAACTTCTGGGAAGCCTTATGTGACTCTCCAGTCTAACTTTGACATCTCATCTGCATTGCCCCTTCTGCACGCCTCAACTGTGATTCTTCACACAAT
Source organism: Mirounga leonina (assembly GCF_011800145.1). Taxonomy (NCBI): domain Eukaryota; kingdom Metazoa; phylum Chordata; class Mammalia; order Carnivora; family Phocidae; genus Mirounga; species Mirounga leonina. Next base: position 2,424,946 of record NW_023270232.1, on the reverse strand, counting down.
CCCCTCATAAGAACTGATAGTCTCTGAACAACCTGAAGACAGAGGACTATATATGTTATTTTCCTTTTGCCCCTTTCCTGGACATGATAAGTACTCAATAGATATGCTTTGAGTATATAATAAATGTAAGGAGACATCTTGAATGAGGCTGTAAATATGGAAAAGTGGAAGAGTTGTAAAAGAGTTTCCAAGTCTGGATAATCATATGAACAAAGAAACATAGATGAAAGAACTAGTAGGTCAGGTAGCAGATGGTTGGACTCTGTGGTAATTAGTTCTACAGGCTTTCCCTCCTCTTTACCGTTATTGTTCAGGGAACATAAGTAGTCACAAGTGATTGGGGGAAACATAGTTTGTTGTTGTTGTCATTATTATTCACTATGTTACATTGCTTTCTAAAGAAGATAGATCTTTGTCTTGTGGTGAGTGTGATCACAGGTAGGATGGTATGATTGAGGTATGAGGAGTTGAGGCAAAATGAATGTAAGTCTATCCAGATTTCATATAGAAACTTTCAAATTTAGGACTGAAAGGAACCTTAGTGCAATTACTACCTACAGTGTGGTCTGTGGACTAGTGCTGGTCAGTCCACAACAATGACCCTAGTTGATAAGAAGCATTTAGAAATTTTTATAGCAACTTGACAGGTTAATTTTATACCTGTTAATAGAAGTTTGGGGTCCTATTTTTTATATATTCATTTTTATTTCATTTCCTTAGTAATTCATACTTTGCTTATATTTATAAATGTGTTAAGTGATAACAGATTGGAAATTAAAAAGAACTAGTTCTTCAGTACCCAAAAAGTGCTCATTTAGTATGTGTCTTCATTAACCCCTAAAGGGTGAACAGTTTCCCATAAAATTTGAGTTTCTTTGTAGATCCTCACAAGCTCATATGTGGACCCCCAAGTTAAGGACACTTGGTACAACTAAAAATGACTTTTGTCATTTTGGATAAGAGCACTGAATACTAGAGAAGTGAAATAATCTATCCAAGATTTCATAGCAAACTGTAATCCAACACTTCATTTCCTCCCACTTCACCAAAATAATGTCTTTTTCTTCCTGCTCCAAAATGCCCTATTTATACCACTTGCTACCAGCAGAATGGGAGTTGTGTTTCTGCTTCTCAAGCTTTGTGATGCACTATATTGTGCCATGGGACTTTGGGGAGATTCACCTTCTCTGCCCACTTGCTTAAGGTGGCATATGCGATATACTTATTATGACATTGTAGCAAAATGAAAGATTGTGGGCCAGCCTGTGTTGCCAATAATAGGTCTTAACTGTTGACTCCAAAATCCATTCTTGCTGTAACTTACTTTAATCTTTGCTGAAAAAATCAGAACACTTGACTGACAATTTTGTTTATGGATTATTGCCTTTAATTTGATCTAGAGCCTAATGGTACTACCTGGCAAATATGGGCATTGCTAACAAATGCATTTTATTTTATTTTGTTTTCATCCATCTGAGTTCCGTGACCAAAGCGGGTTGTTACCCAAAAAAAAAAAAAAAAAAAAAAAAAAAAAAAAGACTATGAGAAATGGTGTCTCTGAAGTTTGAAGCCTGTTAATGAGAAACTCTGCAGAGTCACAAATGAAAGCATTCATGTAGAAAGGGTATCTTTGGCTTTCTTGTCATGCATGATTGATGCTTTCCCTTTATCACCCCAGCTCATGTGTCTTAGCATTTTTTTTTTTCTCTCCTGCTGCCACAATCATAATTAATGATTAAGGTACATAACTAGCATAACACCTGGCTATTAATTTCAGGAACCAGATTGGGGTGCACAACATTTGACCTCACAGACACTCAGGGGGAGTCTGTAGAGCTCCTTTCATTGCATAAAGCTGAATACCCTCTCTTTCCCCACCCCAGCTGCAATTTGACAACCTGCCCACACCTGGACAAGTCAGTCTAACCTCTTTCTCTGTCACTGTTTTTTTCCCCCCCAGTCCATTTCACAAGCTGGAAAGAATAAGATAAGCTAAATTGCAATCGTGTGCGTGTGTATGTGCATGTGTGTGTGCGCATGTGTGTGTGTGTATTTTAAAGGTGCTGAATCCAACTTGTATAAATTGCCATCATGTATTAACAGTAAATAAATGCTTCCATTGTACCAAATGCATTCTATCAATGATGTAGACATGATTGGTTTTGTGTAAACAATAACTCAAATCTTGCACCTGTCTTTGGTTCCTTTGGTTTTATATGCAATCAGTTTTTTACTTCTGTGCTTCCAGACTCGAATATATGGCTGGCTTGGTCTTTTCTTTCTTTAGATATTCTTTCCTAGATATTCTGGATCATAGGAACAGAGGTTTAAATCTTATTTCTGTATTAGCCTGAAGATAATATGATTAAGAAGGCAAACTGTAACCCAACAGTCACATAATGGGGATATATGTCAATAAAAATGATTCAGGCTGGTTTTCTCATTTGACTTATACATATCACTACTCTTGACCATGAGTACAGAAGTTTTAGAGATGAACTAAATCTTACTAATTAAGTGGTCAAGAGGCTGGAGGAAGTATGAAAATAACATAGCCCTCAAATTAATTAAATTCAGATTGCAATAATTTTAATCATGTTGACAGCTATTTACTTTGCATCATTTTAGGTAAATAAGCAACTTAATATGACATTACTCTGTAGATCCTTTTCCTCAGCTAACTCAACTGCCATAGAAAAAATGAACATTTCAGTCCATTCACCTCCGTTTCTCTAAAATACAATTTCAGTTTCAGGATGGGGAATTAAACCAATCCATATTCCTTTCCCTTTATACTCTAATCTTATAGAATTTACTAAAGAAACACCAAATGAGCAAAAAAAAATCTGTAACAATGCTGGAAAATAGGGAAGAGTGACATAAATAAAGCAGACACTTTCAGGAATTTGATGTTATTATTTTTTAATTATTATTATGTTCAGTTAGCCAACATATAGTACATCATTAGTTTTTGATGTGGTGTTCAACAATTCATTAGTTGTGTATAACACCCAGCGCTCATTACAACATGTACCCTCTTTAATATCCATCACCGGGTTACCCCATCCACCCAGCTCCCTCCCTTCTGTAACCCTCAGTTTGTTTCCCAGAGTCCATAGTCTCTCATGGTTTGTCTCCCTCTCTGATTTCTCCCTCTCCAGTTTTCCCTCCCTTCCTCTATGGTCCTCCACGCTATTCCTTATATTCCACATATGAGTGAAACTATATAATTGTCTTTCTCTGCTTGACTTATTTCACTTAGCATAATCCCCTACAGTTCCATCCATGTCAATGCAAATGTTAGACATTCATCCTTTCTGATGGCTGAATAATATTCCATTGTATGTACAAACCACATCTTCTTTATCTATTCCTCTTTTGAAGGACATCTTGGCTATTACTTTTTAAATGAAGTGGATGTATTAAGTTTACTGAGGAGCTGACAAGGGCTACTTTTAAAGCCCAATATAAGCAAAGTAGGGAAAACCTGAGAGACAGATAGGCAAATCTCTCCAACAGAAAACTGATGGAGCCCCAGGCTTGGGAAATCATAGCCTTCTTTAACCCCCATTTGGAGGAGTGAGGGTATCAGTGAGAAGCACACAAAAGGGCTTCTAGAATTTGTTAAAGCTCTGCAGAGAGATGTTGGACAAAATACTTGCCCCAGTGCTTCTCCAACTGTGTCATCAGCATCCGAACACAGTGGGAGCTTTTCTTACCCACTCTTGCTTTTTCCCTTTGGAACAGATTTGTCAATATCTTCCTGGTACATATACCTGGAAGGAAATTAGCTTTTCTGCTTTTCTCTGTTTCTCAAACACTGCAATTTCATGAAATCAAATGTTGCCCTAAGCATAGGGAGCCCATACCAGCCACCAATATAGGTCATCTAAACCTGCACACATAAATATGAAAAGAAAATGAAGTGTCATCAGTAATTGAAGAGAAAAAGAAGAAATTGGGAAAGCTGGAAATCAGAGCAAATGTTCACAATGAAACAAATAAAACAGATTTGTAGGTAATCAGAAGAGAACTATTTCAAATTCTAATTAAGGGGCACCTGGGTGGCTCAGTCGTTAAGCATCTGCCTTCGGCTCAGGTCATGATCCCAGGGTCCTGGGATCGAGCCTCACATCGGGCTCCCTGCTCAGCGGGAAGCCTGCTTCTCCCTCTCCCACTCCCCCTGCTTGTGTTCCCTCTCTCGCTGTGTCTCTCTCCATCAAATAAATAAATAAAAAATCTTTAAAAAATATTAAAATTCTAATTGGTGTTTTCATTGATATTTGAGAAGTTTTATGTTTAGTTTTCCTTCCTTTCAATATGTAAAATAGCACACTGCTCTGTAAAAGGAGATATAGGGAGATTCTGTTGAAAGGTACTATACACTATATACTGTTCTCTGATCTTTACATACATTAATACATTCAATCCTTACAATGACCCTCTGAAAGACCTGTTATTATTATCTCTGTGGGGTAAGGAAACTGAGGCATAGTTAAAATACCTTGCCCAAGTTAAACAGATATTTAATTGCCAAGCCAAGATTCAAAAGAACCTAAATCTAAAACACATGCCCTTAATTATTATAGTCTGGAGGGTAGCTGTTGTTTCAAAGGAAAAATAAAACAACAAAACAAACAAAATAGCTTACTAGGAAAAGTAAAAAACAGAACAGCCACCAGTAAAAACAGGAAGCAAATTCAAGAGATTATCCCATTCCTTAGATTCAAAATCAAGGAGTTGGAAAATCTTAATGAATATTAGAAACATGGAATTTACATACAAAGATCCAGTACATAAAATCTTACAAAAATACAATGAGTTGATTGAGGAACAGTCACCACAAGAAAAAAATATCCCTCTGAGCTGAAGACTTGAGGCTTCAGACTGAAAAAAAAAAAAAAAAAAAAAAAAATGAGAGCTGTGTCAGTAATAATGAAAGAAGATTCACACATAGACATTATTGTGAGATTTCTGAATTTTAATAATGAGAAGAAAGCCCTACAAACTTCCTGAGAATGAAAAAATATTTACAAAGGCAAGAATCAAGTTGGCATTGAACTTCTAGTCTGATACTCCAAGCCAGACAATGCACTTGGAAAGTGCTTAAACTAAGAAGAAAAATGACCCTGTTTATTTTGATGTCTTTTGATGTTTGATTTGAAATGACCAAATAACCACATGTAGTCTGAGCTGCCTTCAAGATTCTGCAGCATATCCTTTGATGTTAGAGCTGCATTTGCTACATCTAATTGTAGGGATTTAATTATTGAGAAAGTGGTGCTTACATGTATCATTTTCCATCAGTGAAGAGATTCTTAATAAACTAATGTCTAGAAGCTTTGTATTCTAAACTAAAAGAAAAATTCCAGTATCCAGTGAAGTTTGATTTATTAAGGTGTTGCCATTTTTGTGTGTGGGTGGTCATTGCTTTTGCAATATTGCAATGCGATTGTTTGTTTTGGTGGGGGGGCAGAGCATAACATAGACTGATATGACTTAGCAACACTGAATGAATCTTAGATTATTTTTCCAATAATTTTTAGCTACATAAACCCTCAAAGTCAAGATTATAATTTCATTAATGTATGTAATTTGTCTATATGATGATTCAATGAGCAAAATTCTTTAACAAAGAGATAGGCACAATGGAATACATAAATAAAGGTTGTACACAATCTGATTAAATTGATGGTAAATGATGATAAATTCAGTTTTCAAATATTTTGCATGCTATTTGTTATCAGCTGTGGACATTTAATGCCTCATTAGCCATGAATTAAATCACTAGTTTAGAATCTATCCTCAGCAATAGTAAATGCCCATTATATCCAATTAGAATGCAAGCTGATGTGGAAACAAGTTGAAATAGGAATTGGGATTTAGGTTCCAGTTCTGGCTTTGCAACTAACCAACTGTGTGGCCTTGGGAAAATTACTCAAATATCCAGAAGGAGAAAATAATTCTATTAGATATTAAATTTTCCTTCCAAACCTGAAATTCTAAGATCTTCAGATTACAGGCATGAGAAAAGATCAGTCCTAAAAGTATTTTTGGATCTAAACTGCTGTTCATAAAGGACTCTTCTGAAATTTCCTGAAACTAAATTGGAAATAGTGTAACTGAGTTGATAATTCAGCACCTGGTGTTGAGATGGTAATTAAGAATGTGGTAAGGAGAGGACTGGCAGAAGTGATGGAGAGTTTTTGTGGGTATGTGGAAGTAAAAAGAAAATATATGTTTCCTCTTTCATCTATAGCCAAATACCTTGTAGAAACTGGAGACTCTTGTGTGTTCTTTCCACAGCTCTCTTTTGAGTTTTTTTCTGATTTAATTAAAACGTGAGAAAGAAGAGTTTTAAGAAATGTTGACACATATCCCAAAAAGCACTGAAAGCATCTTAACTTCTACATCTCATGATGTAACTTTCATCATTTCCCCCACATTTTTTATTACTTTAAATAGAAAAATGTCTTTCTTGTTAAATTCCAAACAGTGAGTCAGAAGTAAAGATGTCTTGGAGCTGCAAGTGTGTTTTTTCAAGACTGTACTTCATGAGGACAAAACATTAAATGTTCTTCTCTGTATCTTCATTACACAAAGTCTGTAGCATTATGGCTGCTTATCAATTTTTTCACATGCAAAAAAATGAATGACCAAGGTAAATGGCCAGAATGAAGGAAGGACACATCACCAACAATGTCTTTCAGCAATGCAAACAAAACTGGTTGGCAGGAATGTAGCCTCTTCCTTTATCCTCTCTCTTGATCAACTGAGTTAATGACAAAACAGTTTTACTGAGGCCAAGGCTGTACACTTGTGTGTTCGAAAAGCACATAGATCTGAACAGTGTAGGTCTCTTTCTTAGCCCGGATTTTAATGATGGACATTGCTTTGAGAATAATAAGAACTAACATTGGGCCTGTACTAAGTACCTAGCACTTTTACAACTTTATATGTATAATTTTCTTTCATTCTTCCAACAACCCTAGGAGGGATGTGGTACTATTATCATCCCCATTTTACAGATGGAAACCGAGGCACAGGGAGGCTGAATAATTTGCTTTGGGGCACAGGTGATAAGTGACAGATCTGAATTGAATTCCAAGTAGTCTGATTCCAGAGTTCTGTGTTCTCAATCATTTTCCTATGCTGCCTGAGGTAGCAGCAGAATATATGCAACTGTGAAACAGTCTTGTTGCCACTCTTTCAGAGGTCAGTGACTCTGAGCATTTTCATTACAATTTTTACACCTAATTAGAGTTTAACAAGAAAAGTAAGAAAGAGAATGCAAAATTACTTTAACACTGGTCATTTCTATCACTTCAAAAATGCTTTGATTTCACGGTAAGTAAATTCACTACAAGGTAGAATTTGGAGCATTGGCAAGATTTTTTTTTATTTGATTGACTATATTTAATTGGTATTTCAAAAAACTGAATTGTTCTTTCTTTGGTAATACATAAATCATAAAAGGAGTAACCTAATGCATTCCAATTCAAATAATAAAATGATTTCAATAAGTGGCTTTCAGTAATTGTATAAAATTAATATGGATTAGATAGATGTTACAATATTGTAATATCATTATTCCATTATATTTTGTTTTGTTTTGTTTTGGTTTTTTGTTATGTTAATCACCATACATTACATCATTAGTTTTTGATGTAGTGTTCCATGATTCATTGTTTTCGTATAACACCCAGTGCTCCATGCAGAACGTGCCCTCTTTAATACCCATCACCAGAGTAACCCATTCCCCCACTCCCCTCCCCTCTAGAACCCTCAGTTTGTTTTTCAGAGTTTATAGTCTCTCATGGTTCATCTCCTCCTCCGATTTGCCCCCCTTCATTCTTCCCCTCCTGCCATCTTCTTCTTTATTTATTTTTTTATTTTTTAACATATAATGTATTATTTGTTTCAGAGGTACAGATCTGTGATTCAACAGTCTTACACAATTCACAGCGCTCACCATAGCACATAACCTCCCCAATGTCTATTACTGAGCCACCCCATCCCTCCCACCCCTGACCACTCCAGCAACCCTCTGTTTGTTTCCTGAGATTAAGAATTCCTCATATCAGTGAGGTCATATGATACATTTCTTTCTCTGATTGACTTATTTTGCACACCGTAACACCCTCTAGTTCCATCCATGTCGTTGCAAATGGGAAGATTTCATTCCTTTTGATGGCTGCATAACATTCCATTGTATATATATATCACATATTCTTTATCCATTCATCTGTCGATGGACATCTTGGCTCCTTCCACAGTTTGGCTATTGTGGACATTGCTGCTATAAACATCAGGGTGCACTTACCCCTTCAGAACCCTACATTTGTATCTTTGGGGTAAATACCCAGTAGTGTAATTGCTGGGTCATACGGTAGCTCTATTTTCAACTTTTTGAGGAACCTCCATACTGTTTTCCAGAGTGGCTGCACCAGCTAGCATTCCCACCAACAGTGTAGGAGGGTTCCCCTTTCTCCGCATCCCTGCCAACATCTGTCATTTCCTGACTTGTTAATTTTAGCCATTCTGACTGGTGTAAGGTGGTATCTCATTGAGGTTTTGATTTGGATTTCCCTGATGCCGAGCGATGTTGAACACTTTTTCATGTTTCTGTTGGCCATTTGGATGTCTTCTTTGCAGAAATGTCTGTGCATGCCTTCTGCCCATTTCTTGATTGGATCATTTATTCTTGAGTGTTGAGTTTGATAAGTTCTTTATAGATTTTGGATACTAGCCCTTTATCTGATATGTCATTTGCAAATATCTTCTCCCATTCTGTCAGTTGTCTTTTGGTTTTGTTGACTGTTTCCTTTGCTGTGCAAAAGCTTTTTATCTTGATGAAGTCCCAATAGTTCATTTTTGCCCTTGCTTCCCTTGCCTTTGGCGATGTTTCTAGGAAGAAGTTGCTGCGGCTGAGGTCAAAGAGGTTGCTGCCTGTGTTGTCCTTTAGGATGTTGATGGACTCCTGTCTCACACTGAGGTCTTTCCACCATTTTGTGTCTATTTTTGTGTGTGGTGTAAGGAAATGGTCCAGTTTCATTCATCTGCATGTGGCTGTCCAATTGTCCCAACACCATTTGTTGAAGAGACTGTCTTTTTTCCATTGGGCATTCTTTCCTGCTTTGTCGAAGATGAGTTGACCATAGAGTTGAGGGTCCATTTCTGGGCTCTCATTCTGTTCCATTGATCGATGTGTCTGTTTTTGTGCCAGTACCAAACTGTCTTGATGATACCAGCTTTGTAATAGAGCTTGAAGTCCGGAATTATGATGCCACCAGCTTTGATTTTCTTTTTCAACATTCCTCTGGTTATTCGGGGTCTTTTCTGGTTCTCTAGGAAAGCAACCATTTCTTCTAGATTATCTAATTTGCTGGCATAGAGTTGCTCATAATATGTTCTTATAATTGTATTTCTTTGGTGTTGGTTGTGATCTCTCCTCTTTCATTCATGATTTTATTTATTTGGGTCATTTCTCTTTTCTTTTTGATAAGTTTGGCTGGGGGTTTATCAATCTTATTAATTCTTTCAAAGAACCAGCTCCTAGTTTTGTTGATCTGTTCTACTGTTCTTTTGTTTGTTATTTCATTGATTTCTGCTCTGATACTTATTATTTCTCTTCCCCTGCTGGGTTTAGGCTTTATTTGCTATTCTTTCTCCAGGTCCTGTAGGTGTAGGTTTAGGTTGTGTAGTTGAGACGTTTCTTGTTTCTTGAGAAAGGCTTGTATTGCTATATACTTCCCTCCAGGACTGCCTTTGCTGCATCCCAAAGATTTTGAACAGTTGTGTTTTCATTTTCATTTTCATTTGTTTCCATTGAATTTTTTTAATTCTTCTTTAATTTCCTGGTTGACCCATTCATTCTTTAGTAGGATGCTCTTTAGCTTCCATATATTTGAGTTCTTTCTGACTTTCCTCTTGTGATTGAGTTCTAGCTTCAAAGCATTGTGGTCTAAAAATATGCAAGGAATGATCCCAATGTACTGGTGGAGACCTGATTTGTGACCTAGGATATGATCTATTCTGGAGACTGTTCCATGGGCACTAGAGAAGAATGTGTATTCTGTTCCTTTGGTATGGAATATTCTGAATAGATCTATGAAGTCCATTTGGTCCAGTGTGTCATTTAAAGTCTTTATTTCCTTGTTGATCTTTTGCTTAGATGATTTGTCCATTTCAGTGAGGGGTGTGTTAAATTCCCCCACTATTATTGTATTGTTGTTGATGTGTTTCTTTGCTCTTGTTATTAATTGCCTTATATAATTGGCTGCTCCCATGTTAGGGGCATAGATATTTACAATTGTTAGATCTTCTTGTTGGATAGACCCTTTAAGTAGGATATAGTGTCCTTCCTCATCTCTTACTATAGTCTTTGGTTTAAAATCTAATTTGTCTGATATAAAGATTACCGCCCCAGCTTTCTTTTGGTGTCCATTAGCATGGTAAATGGTTTTCCACCCCCTCACTTTCAATCTGGGGGTGTCTTTGGGTCTAAAATGAGTGTCTTGCAGACAACATATCCATGGGCCTTCTTTTTTTATCCAGTCTGATAGCCTGTGTCTTTTGATTGGGGCATTTAGCCCATTAACATTCAGGGTAACTATTGAAAGATAGGAATTTAGTGCCATTGTATTGCCTGTCAGGTGACTGTTACTGTATACTGTCTCTGTTTCTTTCTGGTTTATGTTACTTTTAGGCTTTCTCTTTGCTTAGAGGACCCCTTTCAATATTTCTTGTAGGGCTGGTTTTGTGTTTGCAAATTCCTTTAGTTTTTGTTTGTCCTGGAAGCTTTTTATCTTTCCTTCTATTTTCAATGACAACCTAGCTGGATATAGTATTCTTGGTGCATAGTTTTCTCATTTAGTGCTCTGAATAGATCCTGCCCGTCCTTTCTGGCCTGCCAGGTCTCTGTGGATAGGTCTGTTGCCAATCTAATGTTTCTACCATTGTAGATTACAGATCTCTTGTCCCGAGCTGCTTTCAGGATTTTCTCTTTGTCTCTGAGACTCGTAAGTTTTACTATTAGATATCGGGGTGTTGACCTATTTTTATTGATTTTGAGAGGGGTTCTCTATGCCTCCTGGATTTTGATGCCTGTTTCCTTCCCCAAATTAGGGAAGGTCTCTGCTACAATTTGCTCCAATGCATGTTCTGCCCTTCTCTCTCTTTCTTCTTCTTCTGGGATCCCAATTATTCTCATGTTATTTCATCTTATGGTATCGCTTATTCTCGAATTCTGCCCTCGTGATCCAGTAGTTGTTCATCTCTCTTTTTCTTAGCTTCTTTATTTTCCATCATTTGGTCTTCTATATCACTAATTTTCTCTTCTGCCTCATATCCTAGAAGTTAAAGCCTCCATTTTTGATTGCACCTTATTAAAATAGCCTTTTTGATTTCGACTTGGTTAGATCTTAGTTCTTTTATTTCTCCAGAAAGTGTTTCTCTAATAACTTTCATGCTTTTTTCAAGCCCAGCTAGTATCTTTAAAATCATCATTCTGAACTCTAGTTCCAACATCTTACTAATGTCCATACTGAGTATGTCCCTGGCAGTCAGTATAGCCTCTTGTTCTTTTTGTTGAGATGGTTTTTTCCATCTTGTCATTTTGTCCAGAGTAGAATAGATGAATGAGAGAACAAAATGCTAACAGGGTAACAACATCCCTAGAAAATATACTCTAAACAAATCAGAAAAGACCTGAAACCAGGGGAAAAGAAAGGGAAAGAAAGAAAAAGGAAAAAGAAAAGAAAAAGAAAAAGATAAAGATAAAAACAAACAAAAACAATACAAAACAAAACAAAACAGAATATGATCAAATATGATCAGGCCGGTGCATAGATCAGTGCCACACACTAGATTTTGGGCGTATTTTGGTCTGTTAGAAGAAAGTGCCTCCCAAAATTTTAAAGAAAGAAAAACTTATATGTATAAAAATAAGGGTTACTATGATGAAGGAATGGAATATGACTGGGGATGAAAATTATAAAAGATTTTATAAAAGGAATTGATAAGAAATTGGTTCAAAAAAGAAAGAAGAGGATTCAAAAAAAAAGGCGGGGGGGAGAGAATGTGATCAGGCAGGAGACTAGAACAAAGCCATACACTAGAGACTAGAACAAAGCCATACACTAGAGATTTAGGGCATATTTTGATCTGTTAGAGGAAACCGTATCCCAAAATTTTAAAGAGAGAACAACTTATATATATATATATACATATCAAAAATAAGGGTAACTACTATGAAGGGATAAAATATGACTCTAAAAATGAAAAATAAAAAAGAGTTTTTTTTAAAAGGCATTGATAAGATGTTGGTTGAAAGACAGTTAAAAAAAATTAACTTTGAAAGACTAAAGAATCATGGGAAAAAAGCCATGAATTCTATATGCAGTATTCCCCTGGTGCTGGAATTCTGCTGTTCTCATTGATTGGTAAACTTGGTCTTGTCTGGCTGTTCTTGCTAATCTTCTGGGGGAGGGGCCTGTTGCCGTGATTTCCAAATGTCTTTGCCAGAGGTGGAATTGCCCCACTCTTGCCGGGTCCAGGCTAAGTAATCTGCTCAGATTTGTTCTCAGGAGCTTTTGTTCCCTGCAAGTTTCCGTACAGCTTTGGAGGACAAGAGTGAAAATGGCGGCCTCCCAATCTCTGCCCCAGAGGACCCGAGAACCCGGGGCCCCACTCTTCAGTGCACCTCCAGAGGAAAGCAGTCAGTCACTCCCATCTCCCCTGTCTCTGGCCGCACTCCGTGCTCACCCAGCCTGTGACCCAGTGTTTCTCTCTCTGGCACCTAAACCCATGTGGAGTCTCCAAATCCAGCAGATCCCTGCGATGCACTCCTGTGCCACTCCTCCCAGGGGAGGAAGGGGAGTCTCCCCCATCTGCCACTTGTTGGGTCCCTGCTGGAAGAGCAGTGGCCCGACTATGCCCCAGATCATGGTTTATGGCAACCTGGAGCTGAGAGCCCACTCCTTGGCTCTGTCTCTGCAGCTGGCTTCCCTGCTCCGACACCTGGGAGCTCTGCCACACTCAGGCACCCCTGGTCTTTCTGTGACCCTGAGGGTCCAAGACAACACTGTTCCAGAGAGGGTTCCACCCCCTACTTAGCCACTGGAGTGACGTCCCTCAGCAGAGCAGGCTTCTAAAAGTTCCAATTTTGTGCTCCCTGGCTCTATCATTTGCCAGAAGGGGCCAATGGAGGCCCCTCCCCTGCTGTCTATCTTCCCGTATATCACCTCGGATTCACTTCTCTGCACGTCCTACCTTCCAGAAAGTAGTCACTTTTCTGTTCAGAGAGTTGCTGCTATTCTTTTTTTCGATCTCCTGTTGAGTTTGCAGATGTTCAGAATGGTTTGATCCCTATCCAGCTCAATTCCGGGGACCAGATGAAATCCAGGTCTCCTACTCCTCCGCCATCTTGTTCCTCCAGCTGCATTATATTTTTAACCCTGATAATTCATGTTTCTATAATGTTTCTTATAGGGTTAATTTCTATAAGAATTACAGTTAACTAATCTTAGTCTAGTAAATACTTAAGAATAATTGAATTTTTAATTTTAGTACTTTACTTATACTGATAATTACTTCCTGCAAAAAGACATCTCTAATTATAATCACAGAATATCCTTTCTCCCTTGTTCATATGGCTTCTTCCAAGAATTTGATGTCCTGTTTAAAAATACAGAAACAATACAAATAAAAGCATTCTCAACTAAAACTCCTAATAAGACAAGATTTATCATTAGTCATGAAGTTACCACTTGAGTAATCAAATAATGTTTCAGAATGCTTCATTTAGATAAACTTTTATGTTTTATGGGTTGTAAAAATATGCATCATTTAATTGGCAGTTTGTTGAAAACAAAATATTAAGTGTCGTGTGTGTGTTTCCGTGTGTTCATCATTTATAAAAGGGATATTAGAGGCATTTCTCTAGGAAAATATCTCTTCAAGTGTTTTCGACTGCTTGTAATTCCAATTCTCCTTGAACCTGGTGGGCACACCCAGTGGTAGGCAGAATTGTGAAGACGTCCCCTCAAGGCTCCCATTCCTGGTTATTATCAAACACTAACCTAGGTACTGCTGCAAAGGGATTTTGCAGATGTACTTAGATTTACCAATCCATTGACATAAAAAAAAAATGGGGATTATCCTAAATTATGCCAGTGGGATCAATGTAATCATATAAGCCTTTAAAAGCAGAAGAGGAAGTCACACGAGTCAGAGAGAGATGAGCACAGAAGACATGAGGCAGAAGAGGGGTTGAGAGAGATTCAAAATGTGAGGAAGATTCAACCCATTGTTGCTGTCTTTGAAGAGGTAGGAAGAGGACCATGAACCAGGGACTGCAGGAGGTCTCTGGAAGCTAAGAATGACCCTTGGCTGACAGCCACAAGGAAATGGGAGATCTTAGTCCTGCAGTTGCATGGAACTGAATCCAGCCAACAACCTGAATGATCATGGAAGTGGATTCTTCCTTCAAGCCTCCAAATAAGAGCCCAGACTAGTCAATATCTTAATGTGGGCTTTTTGAGTCTCAGATCTCTGACCTATACAACTGTGAGATAATACATTTGTGTTGTTTGTATAATTTGTTAGGGCAGCAAAAGGAAATTAATACCTACTTTAAAAAAATGGACATACTACTCTCAGATAGTGATTCTTAGTAATTCTCAGGACCCATTGAAAGGAGAACATAAAGAAATTTAGGTATGAGGAGATCTGTACTATGCAGTCAAATGTTTCTAAAAATTCTTCTCAATTTTTAATATTGAGCCACCTTTTTCTTTTAAAGAAACCTCAGAATTTATTTTCTGTGTATTTCTTGCCTCTTACCATCCTCACTGTCTTGCTGATAATATTTAATAACCTGAGCATTCTGTACGTCTAAAGGTTGTAAGGTTAAGGAGGAATAAACTCTACTTAATTAACTGTAGGCTGACAGTTAATTTAAAGATCAATCCTCTCTTCACCTCTTTGGTTGTCTTATCAAGTCTTTGGAGGATGTATTCTAAAGGGGACTGCTATTTACAGAACCCACTAGGAATAATTGTGCCCATACCATCTCCCACTGAATTCTTCCCTCCCTCAATTTAAAACAGCTGCTAGAAGAGAGGTGCTGAGGGTACATAGAGCAGTTGAGTGGAGGAATAAAAACTTCCCATTTTTTGTTTAAATTTTTATTTTTTTAATATTCTAATTCTTCATTATTTATTGTAACTTTACAACTTGTTCCTATTCCTATTTTGAATAGTTACATCTATACTATGAACTCTAATGCTCTGAACCTAATCTTCTGCATCCCAAACTTCATCTGTATCTACACAGTTGAAAGTTATATATTCCTAATATAAATAATAAACTTTTAAAATCTGACCAATAAAGTAAGGGTTTCTACTTTATGCTCTCAAATTCTCTAAATAGAATTTTAGGAGGACGAGATTTGTTTTCTTCAATTTTGGGGAGTTTTTCTTGCAAGATTTCTTATCACCTTATTTGTTTAAATTTTTAAAAATCATCTGCTATCACAAATAACCTATCATAACACTTTATTATGAAATATTTTAGGTACACAAAAGAGCTTTTAGAATTATGTATGAACATCAGTGTAAGCACCAATCAGCTTAAAAAAAACTTTATAAAAATAACAAAGTCTCCATTGTTCTTCTCCCCAATCATTTTTAATTTTTTTCTTAATATTTTTTTCAGTTTTGTTGAGATATAATTAACATATAACATTGTGTAAGTATAAGGTATACAAAGTATTTGATATACTTCTAAATTGGAAAATAATTACCACCTAGCATTAGCTAACACTTCCATCACATCACATAATTACCATTCTTTTTTTGTGATGAGAACATTTAAGATCTACTCTCTTAGCAACTTTCAAGTGTATGATACAGTGACAACTGTAATCACATGTTGTAATTAGATCTCCAGAACTTATTCATCTTATAACTGGACATTTGTACCCTTTGGCCAATGTCTCTTCATTTCTTACAATCCCCAGTCCCTAGTAACTACCACTGTACTCTCAGTTTCTCTGAGTAGCTTTTTTAGATTCCATGTATAAGTGATATCATACAGTATTTGTCTTTGTCTGACTTTCATCACTTAGCATAATCCCTTTAGGGACCATCCATGTTGTTATAAATGTAAGGATGTCCTTCTTTCTTATGGCTGAATAATATTCAAATATATGTGTATATATACATATATATATTTCACATCATAAATATATTTCATTCATATATATATACATATATATATATTTCACATTTTCTTTATCCATTCATCTGTTGGTGATACTTCAGTTGTTTCAATTATCTTGGCTATCGTAAATAATACTGCAATTAACATGGAGTGCAGATGTCTCCTTGAGATTGTGATTCTATTTCCTTTGGATATATACCCAGAAGTGAAATTGCTGGATCATATGGTAGTTCTATTTTTAATTTTTTGAGGAACCTCCATATTGTTTTCCATAGTGGCTGCACCAATTTGCATTCCCACCAACAGTGAGTCAGGGTTCCTTTTCTTCCAGGGCCTTCCAACACTTGTTACCTCTTGTCTTCTTGGTGATAGGGATTCTAAGACATGTGAAGTGGTACATTATTGTGGTTTTGATTTGCATTTCCCTAAGGATTAGTAATGTTGAATACCTTTTCATGTATCTCTGTGCTATTTTTATGCCTCCTTTGGAAAAATGTCTGTTCATTTACTCTGCCCAGTTTTTAATCAGGTTGTATGTGTTTTTGTTGTTGAAATGTATGAGTTCTCTCTATATTTTGGATATTAACCTTTTATCTATAGATGCTATCTATCTATATTTATATATATTATTTGCAAATATTTTCTCTCATTCGATAGGTTGCTTTTTCATTTTACTGATGCAGAAGTTTTTTACTATGATGCAGTTCCACTTGTTTATCTTTGCTTTTGTTGCCTTTGCTTTTTGTGTCAAATCTAAAAAAAATTTTGCCAAGCCCAATGCTAAGGCACTTACCCTTATGGTTTCTATTAGAAGTTTTATGGCTTCACGTCTTATATTTAAGTCTTTAATCCATTTTGAGCTGATTACTGTGTGTAGACTAAGTCCAGTTTAAATAAGACTATCCTTTCCCCATTGAGTATTTTTGGCTCCTTCAGTGTATATGAATTGATCCTATGTGTCTGGGTTTATTTCTGGGCTCTCTATTCTGTTCCATTGATCTATGTCTACTTTTATGCCAATATCACATGTTTTGATTCTGTTGTGTAGCTTTGTAATATAGTTTGATATCAGGAAGTGTGATGTGTCCAGCTTTGTTCTTTCTCAAGATTGCTTTGGCTATTCAGGGTTTCTTTGCAGTTCCCACAAAATTTAGGATTTTTTTTTTTTTCTGTTTCCATCAAAAATCCCATTGGAATTTTGATAGGGATTGCATTGAATCTTCAGATTGCTTTGGGTAGTATAAGTCTTTGAGAAATATTAATATCTTTCCATTTATTTGTGTCTTCTTCAGTTTCTTTCTTTAATGCCTTATAATTTTCAGTGTATAGATCTTTTACCTCCTGGGTTATATTTATTCCTAAGTATTTTTAAATGATATTGTAAACAGGATTATTTTTTCCTACTTATATAATAGTCTCTTTCTCTCTCTCTTTTATGATTTCATTTATTTATTTGACAGAGAGAGACACAGCGAGAGAGGGAATACAAGCAGGGGGAGTGGGAGAGGGAGAAGCAAGCCTCCCACAGAGCAGGGAGCATGATGCAGTGCTCGATCCCAGGACCCTGGCCTGAGCCGAAGGCAGATGTCTACCTACTGAGCCACCCAGGCACCCCATAATAGTCTCTTTTTTATTTAGGAATAATTGATGTGCAATATTTTATTAGTTTCAGGTGTACATCATAGTGATTATAATGAAGGATAATCAGAAGAAAGGCAGGCAGGGAAAATGGGCCCCCATGCTAAGAGGAAACCACTCTTAGAAGGACTTTATACCATCCTGGAAGGACCCCTCCACCCTTTCCCATGTGATAGATAGGTGGCAAAAACCTGATTGGATGACAGGCACATGGAGGGTTAATTAGATTAAAGCAGCCCACCAACAAGCCCATAAACCCCCTTGACTTAGAAACCCTGGTGGCAACCTTCTTGGGTCCCCTCCCTCTCCAGGAACTTTGAACTATCGCTCAATAAACTTTGCTTTGCTGCCCACCACTCTTCATCTGGTCTACCTTTTCATTCTTTGAAGCATCATGACCAAGAACCATGGGCAACGAAGGGAAAGAAATCCTGTAACAATTAGATATTTTTATACATTATGAAGTGATCTGCACAATGAGTCTAGTTATCATCTGTCACCAAAGTTATTACAATGTTATTTCTATTCCCTATGTCATACATTACATTTATTTTATAACTGGATGTTTGTGTCTCTTATTCCCCATCACATATTTCTCCCTCAGTTTTTCCTTCTTTTGGTAATCAACAGTTTGTTTCCTGTAACTATGAGTCTGTTTCTGTTTTGTTCTGTTTGTTCCATTGTTTTGTTTTTTAGATTCCAGATGTATGTAAAATTATATGGTATTTGTCTTTCTCTGTTTTATTTCATTCAGCGTAATACCCTCTAGGTTCATCCACTCACAAATGGGAAGATTTTATTCTTTTTTTTTTTTTTATGGCTGAGTAATATCCCATTGTATATATCTACAACATCCTATTTATTCATTCATCTATTGATGGACACCTAGGTTGCTTCCATATCTTGGCTATTACAAATAATGTTGCAGTGAACACAGTGGTGCATGTATCTCTCCAGATTGGTGCTTTCATTTTCTCTGGATATATACCTAGAAATGGAATTGCTGGATCATATAGTAGTTCTATTTTTAATTTTTGAGGAACCTCTATACTATTTTCCATAGTGGTTGCACCAATTTACATTCCCACCAACAGTGTAACAGATAACAGAGGGTTATCTTTTTCAACATGCTCTCTAACACTTTTTTTTTTTTTGTCTTTTTGATAATAGATAATCTGACAGAGGTGAGGTGTTTTTGATTTGTGTTTTCCTGACAATTAGTGGTGGAGAGCATCTTTCCATGTGCCTGTTGGCCATCTCTAAGTCTTCTTTGGAAAAAATGTCTACTCAGGTCCTCTGCTGATTTTTAATAATGTCATGGTTTTTTTGTTTCTTTTTTTGATTTTAAGTTGTCTAAGTTCTTTATATATTTAATTTATTTAATATTTAATTTTTTTTTTTTTTTTTTTAGAAATAGTGTGAGCAGTAGGGAGGGGCAGAAGGAGAGGGAGAGAGAGAATCTTAAGTAGGTTCCAACCCCAGCACAGAGCCCAGTGTAGGGCTCCATCTCATGACCTTGAGATCATGATCTGAGTCAAAATCAGGAGTTGGATGCTTAACTGACTGAGACACCCAAGTGCCCCTAGTTCTTTATATATTTTAGATATTAACCTCTTATTGGATGTATGATTTGCAAATATATTCTCCCATTCAATAGGTTGCCTTTTTGTTTTGTTGATAGTTCCCTTCTCTGTGGAAAAGCTTTTATATATATATATATATATATATATATATATATATATATATAATCCCATTTGTTTATTTTAGCTTGTGTTGCCCTTGCCTGAGGATTTTGGCTCAAAAAAAAAAAAAAATATATATATATATATTGCTAAGACCAATGTGAAAGAGCTTACTACCTTTTTTTCTTCTATGAGTTTTATGGTTTCAGGTGTTACAATCAAGTCTTTAATCTATTTTGAATTTATTTTTGTATGTGGTATAAAATAGTGGTCCAGTTTCATTCTTTTGCATGTAGCTGTCCAGTTTTTCCAACACCATTTATTAAAGGGACTGTCATCTCCCTATTGTATATTCTTGCCACCTTTGTAATAGATTAAGTGACCATATATGTATGGGTTTTTTCCTGGGCTCTCTATTCTATTCCATTGACCTATCCGTCTGTTTTCATGTCAGTACCATACTTTTTTGATTACTATAGCTTTGTAGTATAGTTTGAAATCAGCTAATATGTTACCTCCAGCTTTGTTCTTCTTTCTCAAGATTGCTTTGGCTATTTGAGATTTTTTGTAGTTCCATATAAATTTTAGGATTCTTTGCTCTACTACTTTAAAAAATGTTATTGATATTTTGATAAGGATTGCAATACATCTGTGGATTGCTTTGGGTCACATGGACAGTTTAACAACAGTAATTCTTCCAACCCATGAGCATGGACTATCTTTCCATTTTTTGTGTTGTCTTCAGTTTCTTTTTTCAATGTCTTATAGTTTTCAGAGTACTGGTCTTTTACCTCCTTGGTTAAATTTATTCCTGGGTATTTTATTCTTTTTGATGCAATTATAAATGGGATTATTTTCTTAATTTCTCTTTCTGATAGTGCATAGAAGTGCAACCAATTTCTGTGTGTTAATTTTGTATCCTGTGACTACTGAATTCATTTATCAACTTTAGTAGTTTTTTTTGGTGAAGTCTTTAGGGTTTATTTAATATAGTATCATGTCATCTGCAAATAGCAACAGTTTTACTTCTTCCTTTCCAATTTGGGTGTCTTTCACTCATTTTTTTTTTTTTTTCTTGCCTAATTGTTGTGTCTAGGGTTTGAATGTTCAATAAAAGTGGCCAGAATGAGCATCTCTGGCCAATATTAGAGGAAAGATTTCAACTTTTTACCATTGCATATGATGTTTACTATGGGTTTATCATACATGGTCTTCATTATGTTGAGGTACATTCCTTCTATACCAAGTTTGTTGAAAGTTTTATCATGAAAGGATCTTGAATTTTGCCACATTTTTTTTTCTGCATCTATTGAGATGATCATATGATATTTATCCTTTATTTTGTTAATATAGTGTATAATTTTGATTGATTTGTGAAAGTTAAAACATCCTTACATCCCTAGAATAAATCCCACTTGATTGAGGTTTATGAATAATTTAATTTATTGTTTAATTCAATTTGTTAATAATATGTTGAGAATTTTTACATCTATGTTTATCAGAGTTATTGGCCTTTTTTTTTTTTTTTTTCTTGTAATATCCTTGTTTGGTTTTGGTTTCAAAGTATCAGCTCAGAATATCAGTATTTGGTATCAGCTGGCCTTGTAAAATTAATTTGTAAATATTCCCTCTTCTATTTTTTTATTTTTTTTTATTTTTTAAGGAAAGGTTGAGAAGGATTGGTATTAGTTCTTCATGGTATGTTTGGTAGAATTCACCAATGATTCATTGGTCCTGGGATTTTCTTTGTTGGAAGGTTTTGATTACTGATTCCATCTCTCTACTCATTATTGGTATGTTCAGATTATCTATTCTTCATGATTCAGTCTTGTTAGGTTGTACATTTCTAGGAATTTATCCATTTCTTCTAGATTATCCAATTTGTTGGTATATAGTTGTTCATAGGAATCTCTTATGATCCTCATATTTTTCTGATATCAGTTATAATATCTCCTCTTCCACTTCTAATTTTATGTATTTGCGTCCACTCTCTTTTTTACTTGCTAAGTCTAGCTAAGGGTTTCTCTATTTTATTTTTAATCTTTTCAAAAAAACAGATCTTAGTTCATGAATTTTTCTTTTTTCCTTTTATTTTCCTCTATTTCATCTGTTTCCACTCTGATCTTTATTATTCCCTTCCTTCTTGTAACTTCGGGATTTTTGTTCTAATTTTCTTTTTCTAATTTCCTGAGGTATATAGTTAGGTTGTTTATTTGAGATCTGTATTTTTTCTTAATGTGAGCAGCTTAATTATAATGTGTCTCAGTGTGGGTCATCTTTTTTGAAACAGTCTGTGTTTCCTGGATCTGCATGTCTGTTTCTTTCCCCAGAGTAGGGAAGTTTGCCACCATTATTTCTTTGAATAAACTGTCTGCCCCCTTTTTCTCTCTCTTCTCTTTCTGAAACTCTTATAATGCATACATTGATCTGTTTTATGGTTTCCCACAGGTCCCCTAAGCTGTCTTTACTTTTATAGATACTCTTTTCTTTTGTGCTTCTTTAGTTAGATGAATTCTACTTCCCTGTCTTCTAGTTCTCTGATACTCTTTTCCACTTCATCTAGTCTACTGTTGAGCCCCTCTATTGAATTACTCAGTTCTGTTATTGTATTATTTAGCTCTGTGCTTTCTGTTTGGTACTTTCTTATATTTTCTATCTCTTTGTTGAAATTCTCATTTTGTTCATGGAATATTCTACTGACTTCAGTGATCTTTGTTGTGACCCTTATTTTGACATTTCTATCAGGTAAATTATTTATCTTTGTTATATTAAGATCTGTTTCTGGAATTTTATTATGTTCATTTGTTTGGGATGTGTTTTTTTGTTTATTTATTTTCCTTGACTCTCTGTGTTGGTTTCTGTAGATCTTGACAGAGTGGTCTCCCATAGGAGATGAACTTTGTCTGTCAGCTTGGCCCATGCTCCTGGTTTTCTCTAAATCCTTTATGATTGTCTAAGCTGTCTTCCTTGTTCTTAGTAGATACCAGTAGTTAAGGGTATGCCAACTCCCCTAAGGGGAATATTACAGTCAACACCTATATAGAGGCCAGTTGGAAGCTGAAACCTCAGGAAGCAGCAGGGAAGGTATGTTGTTAAATCCTTTCCAGGGAGAAACTGGGAGGCATTTTTTGTTTACTCCCTTTATACTGGGCCCTGGACCCTGGGTATATAGCCATGACTTAGGTGGAGGTGGGAAGGGTGCTTCTGAGTCCATTAAGAACTTCTTGTTTATTTTCTACAGTCCTGTGGAACTCCTGAATGTAAGCCTTATTGGCTGTCAGAGCCCGGTGATGTAGGGACCTGTCCACAAAAGCTGGGATACAGACATGTGTATAAACTCTTTCTAGGGTGATACTGGTGACTGGAGGTAGGCAGAAGGGAGAGGGCAGAGGAGGTGTCCACAGGCTTCCCTGATCTGCAGAAAGGATCAGTCAATCCCCAGATGCATACTAATTTAGATCTCTGACCCTCAGACAGCATCTTTTCCAGTATACAAATAGATTCCATTCAGGGAAAGAATGAGAGATGAGCATTTTTTTTTGCCTACTCCCTCTGTGCTGAGCCCTGGGATGACAGCCACAGGAGTGCTCATGCCCAAACAGTTGCTTTTTGTTATAGTCTTATGGGTCTTGTGGACACAAACCCTGCTGGCTTTCAAAACTAGGTGTTTAGGGGCCTGTCCCTTAGTTGGGAGTCTTAAAAATTGAGACACTAGATATGGGGTCCAAACCCTTCACTCCTGAAGGAGAAGCTGGGAGTTGAGGATTTCCTCCTAATTGTATGGTGCTGTGCTGGGGGTGGGGTTTAGGGTGGGAGTGTGTCTCAGCTTTTCCTACCTGTTTTGATGTGAGTATTTTCTTGTTCACCCAATGTGTAGGAGTCACTCAGCTAGTTCCTAGATTTCCTTCAGAGGGAATTGCTCTTTGTGTAGCTATTTATTCAGTATGCCCATGGAAGGAGAGAAGTTCAGGAGCTTCTTATGTCACTATCTTTAGAGACCTCCACCCTGATCATTTAATATCTTCTTTCAAATAATTGAATTGCATTGCAGATTTAGAATATCAGAATATACACATGGAGAATATATATAATGTCTAAGACATAAAAATGTACCACCATCAAATGGCAAGCAAATGGCTCATTTAGATAATTCAGTAAGTCAGTTTTCAACTAAGCAGTCATTGTGTTTTTAATGTAGTCAAAATGTCTAATTTGAGAACCTCACCCCCAGAGCTACATGATAATTTAAATAAATTATACATATATGCTCAATTTTAGTTAGAAAAAAAATTTAGGAGCCCATCCTGATATGTCTATTTTTAAGTGATTTTCATTTGTGAAAATATAAGGAGGCTCCCCATCCTAAAGATACATTCTGTATTTTTTTGCATATGTAACCTATATAGTTCTTTTTATCTTTTCCATTGTCAGTTTTTAATTTCCCTATATCTCAATGAGAACTTTTTAGTGAGAAATTAGTAAACTGAGAGTTGAATACAGGAGGAAACTCTTTATATACTTTTAAATATTTTTATTGTTTCAAGTTTTTATTTAAATTCCAGTTAGTTAACATACAGTGTAATCTTAGTTTCAGGAGTAGAATTTAGTGATTCATCACTTACATATACAACACCTAGTGCTCAACGCAACAAATGCCCTCCTTAATACCCATCATCCGTTTGGTCCATCCCTGCCCACCTCTCCTCCAGTAACCCTCAGTTTGTTCTCTATCATTAAGAGTCTCTTTTATGGTTTGCCTCTCTCTCTTTTCCCCCTATGTTCATCTGTTTTGTACACTTTTATTAGCATAAGCCTTTAAAACCATACATAAACCTGGTCTAAAGTGTGAGTATGATTTATGATTCTTTCACTGATCTGATTTGATAATAAGTAGAAACTGATATTAATTAATCAGTCAAACAGTATATTTTTTATTATCTTTTACGATACTTTGTTGAGCAACTATGGGGAATAAAGGGTTCAGCCCTAAGCATTTATCATCTTTTTGGAAATGTAAGACATATATCCATGGAAATATAAGGGAGCAGAGCAGGAGTCTACTGACTATAACTGACAAATACTGTTATAAGAAAAAACATAATCAATAGAATATTTAAGCCCTTTTACACAGAGATGACTTTATAGATTATTAAAAAGAGGGTTTTTAAAAAAAGTATAGAGAAAATGAAAAAATAATCATAGTGAGACAGCACAGGTTTATTAAAGAAAAACAAAACACTCAATTTTACTTCTTATTTTATTTTTTGCTTGGGTTGCTAAACTTTTAGAAAATACTATAGAGCCAGATATCTGGATTTCTGTGATACATCTGACAAGGTTTCTTATAGCATACAAAGAGCAAAAGAGAAAACTGTAGATTTTATGCATGGAAATGTACAGCTAGTCACATTAATAAATGATGAATAAGTGTTAGTCAAAGCCCAGTGATTAATACGTTAACACAAGATGGAGAAGGTGTGTGCAGGACAATATTCTCAGCCCTGCTCTTTTCAACATTGTTTCTGCAAATTACTGGCATGAGTAATCTGGATGATAGGAGATAAGATTTGCAAATAATCAGAGCTTGGAAGAATAATGAATGTATTAGAAGGCTAAATTAGGTCCCAAAATTTCTGGACAGGCAGGAACAGACAAAACAAAGACAGTTTTATCAGGAATAGATTTAAGCCTGTGGTTTCATAGTAGCAAAACAAAACAAAATCTGCCACTCCCTAAAAACCAAAATCAACCAATCCAACCAACCAACCAAACTGGAAACCACAAATAAGAGATACCTTTTAGCAAGTGAAACAGTTGTAAGGATTTTATTTGGCTAAAACATCCATAAGAGTTAATAGTATGATGGCATTATAAAACAGGTAATGTAATCTTAGGCTATATCACAGTTTCTCAACCTTTTTTCATTATTGTCCCTCTAAGGAGTTTTTTTTAGAATTGTTTTTCTCCTGATAATTACCCTATGAAATTTTAATGACACACTCTTTATGTACTTTATCTATGTCTGTGCTATTTACATAGAAGAGTAATATTTTTTTCACAAGAACTGATTTTTACCCTCTTGTGGGCAATATTAACTCTCATTGAGAATTCACAGGCTTTATTAATAGAGAATTAATAGAATGAGAGAAGGAAAATTCTGTTCTTAGGAGTGTTTAAAATAATATGTTCACTTCTTTTTTTTTTTTTTTAAAGATTTTATTTATTTATTTGCGAGAGAGAGAATGAGAGACAGAGAGCACGAGAGGGAGGAGGGTCAGAGGGAGAAGCAGACTCCCCGCCGAGCAGGGAGCCCGATGCGGGACTCGATCCCGGGACTCCAGGATCATGATCTGAGCCGAAGGCAGTCGCTTAACCGACTGAGCCACCCAGGCACCCAATATGTTCACTTCTGAATGCCACATTTTAAAACATAATTCAAAACTAGATGGTATTCAAAGGAGAGCAGTTAGGATGGCATGGCATGGCATGAAGAATTTTTAAAGGGTGGGGAATTATTATTCTGGAGAAATGGAAGGGGTACTCATACCTATCTTCAGATATGTGGGGGAAAGTTCTATGACAAAAGCGATTTAATCATTGAACAGTTGCTTTAGCAAAACATATTTTGGCTAAATATTATGTTACTTAGTTCAGAGTATCCAAAGATAGAAAAGATTGTTTCATTAGGAATAATATTCTTTGTCACTAGATGTACTGTATGTACAATGACCCTGTGGTAGGGAACATGATAGAGAAGATTCAGAGCCTATTTGGACAGGATGACCTTAGCATCCTTTTTATTCCTGATTCTATGATACTGGGCAGTAGGAGATAAACTGAACCTTGAAGGAAAAGATAGATTTGGATAAGCTTAGAGGTTATAATACTCCAAAGTGGATATTTGGTTTCTCAGACATGGAAATTAGAGCATACAGACTTGATTTCTGCTCTGCTTTGTCCAAAATTCACTGTCTGGACCCAAGATGTCACCAACATCCTTACCTATAATATGTTGGATTTGGATTAGATTATATCTATCATTGCTAGTTCTAGAAATCTAAGATACTACAACTTAGTAGTTTATGTTAGGAAGATGCCTTTCCTATTGTCCAGTCTTCCCCATCAGCTCAAGCAATTCACAAGGTACTTATAAATCATTCAGACTGGGACCTTGAATTACCATATGTGACAAAAATATCATCTTTTAGAATGTGTGTGCTCAGCTACAGTCGAAGTGAGAGAAACTTTGTTAACCAAAAAAAAAAAAATGTTTTATGATAAAGGGTAGAAGTTACTGTTGTTTAAAGACGTTGCTGGTCAGAGTCTCTGTGATTACCATCTCTCCATAGTAGGGGGTCTTTTATTCTTCTAAAACATCAGGCCTTTAAGGTTGCTCTGGACAAAGGTGGCATTACTGGCCTATGCTGGCATTAAAATAGTTAGGTCAGGGAAAGTAGAGTTTATAAGAATCTGGCAGTTGACTTTTCCAAACCATTGTTGAGTAAAGGTTCCAGATGTTTACTCAGTAGAAAGCTAAGCCTGTGTACAAAGTATCTGAAAATCAAAAAAGTAGATTAAAAAGAGATGAAGATAAAGTTGTGTAGCTTTTGCATTTGTAGGAATTGTTATTAAAATTATAACATAAACAGGGCTTTAATGTGTGAAATATCAAAAGTTTTGTTGTATTTGTTGTTGTTGTCACTAGTGGTGGTAGCAGCAGCAGTACCAGTAGCAATAGTCCTAGTTGTAGTCATAGTAGTAGCAACAGTAGTAGAAGGGTTTACTTGAATTCTTTGCCTCAGTTTTGCACCCTGAAGTTATGGGCAGCTTTCCAATACTCATTAGTCTGGGAAAGTTGAGTAGACTATCACATAATGATTGATTATTTTCTATGAAACATTTCTACTCCACTTTAATCCAACTTTGTTTGTTTCCTGTGATTTCAAATATATTGCATTAGCTGAAAAGATAGAAAAGTTATGTGTGACAGGGGAGATTGGGGATTTTGCAGAGGGCACCATGATATAATGGGAAGAAAAGATCTTGTGTTGGTAGTGTGACCTTGGAAAGGTTACTTAACTTCTCTTTCCTTGCCTGTAAATTGGTTGCAACATTGGCGCAGTCAATCTTTCTCACGTAATTCTTAGTCCTCGTTGTGTACTAGAATCACTGGGAGATTCCTTACGAAATAGAGGTGTCTATCCTCTAACCTAGTTTGAAGGAGACCCTGAGTCTCTCTCTCTCTCTCTCTCTCTCTCTCTCTCTCTTTAATCTCTTCAGGAGTTGTGAGCACAAAATTGAATAATATTGTTAAAGAGCCCTGAAAAGGGCTATTCAAATGAGCATTTCCCAAAGAAAATCACGGGTGATATTTTTTCCATAGGATTTTTCTTACTAGTAACAGCAGTGTCTTCATTTTTTGCTACACTCTGCCCCCTACCAGGAGGAGTCAAGAGAGACAGAACATGCCTAGATGATTCTACTCAGTTAAGAGTCATGCTCCCAGATTCTAGACCTGTCGTAGTCATGGCACCAAAGATGACCAGCCTGCACCTGTGGTTTCCGAAAGGCTCAGAACTACCAGCGCAGCCTTACCTGACCTCACAGCTCGATCAGAGGTTAAAAGCTGCTCCTCTCTGCACAGAGATGAAGCCAATATCCATGAAGAACTTCACTAGTTACCTATTAACCTCCAAACACTCCCTAAAATTATTCCTTTATGGTTGGTAAATTTAGGGTCCTTGAACTATGTTCAAATGTATGACTTGGTTAGTGCTATAAAGCTGATTGACCTTTTTTTTTTTTTTTAACTATCTGAGGTATAACAGGGCAAGAATATCATGGGATTTCATTTTATTACTCAATGTTAACCCTATAAATATTCAAAGAAAAGTGTCTGGGAGAGATTAAACTTCTGATAAGTATTCAACAGGACAGAGAATAAAGATTAACCTTTTGTATAAAAGATTAACCTTTTGTATATGATAAAAAATTAATATAAAATATAAAATTAGTACCAAAGACATTTTGCAGAAGAGGTATAGGCTGAATTTGTATTTTGAAGTGACTACACAAGTTCTAATCTTCTGTTAAGAGGAACAAAAGATTGACCAGCAAAAAATGTCACTTCTTAAGGTGACAGAAGAAAGAATCTATAAGTAATAGGGGTCTTTGTCCAACCAGACTAGATTCTTTGGAGACCAATGATAATTTTAAAAAAGAAAGCTATGTTTAATTTATATTGTATAATGATTCTTAATTTTTATATAAGACTACATAAATATAGATAGCTTTCTGGTTTCTAGATTACAACTTTTTATTTTTTGCCTACTTAAATAATTCACTGATCATAAGATGTTGAACTTGGTGTACAGATTGAACTCTGTTTAATTTTTGACAGTTTTCTCTAGATTGATTCATGATTCCTTCTTTCAACTCTAGTTGTGGAAACAAACAAACAAAAACAGACAAAAATATCTGTCTTCTTAGAACTTAGTTTCTAATAGAGAGAAAAACAATAACCAGAGAGACAGAAAATCAGAGAGATGGTTTTATTAATTTGTAGTGTTTCAGATGGTATTAGGGCTACTATGAAAACAATAAAGCAGGAGAGGAGTGATAGGGGTACTGGGCAGGATTGTTTTCGTTAAAAAAAACAATAGCAGAGAATGTCTCACTGCTAAGTGGATATTTTTGCAGGGACCTAGAGAGATAAGAGAAAGAGAGAGAGCCATGAAGGTATCTGGGACAAATTTGGAGGAGAAAAGTCCCCTAAAATCAGAAAAATAAATTCTGAGGCATGTAAGAAAAATCGCATATTGGTTTGGGATGGCCATGGGAGGATGGGGGATGAAGAGGTGGGGAGGGTACTTTTAAGCCATTGTAAGGATTTTGTCAATTACTCTCAAAGAAACGGGGGTAATTAGAGGGTTTTAAGCTGAGAAATAACATAATCTGGCTTTTTCATAGGATGGTTCTGGTATCTGTGTTGAGAATAGATTATGGTAAGGTAGAACTGGATATATGGAAGTCTGTCAGAGGCTACTGTAATGGTGTAGGGAAGATATACTGTGGGCTTGGACCAGAGAGGTAGTAGTGGAGCTGATGAGAAGTAATGAGCTGACAAGATTTTCTGATAGATCTGATGTGGGGTGAAGAGAGAAAAGAAGAAATGATTACTCTGCAGGTTTTTGTATCTGAACAATTAGAAGGGTGACATAGCCATTGTTAAGACCTGGAAGGCTGTGCATGCAGAACATTGGGGGACTTGATCAGGTGTTTGGATTTGGATATGCTAAGTTTGAGATGGCTATCCAACATTCAAATGAAGATATCATGTGTTCCCCGAAAAGGATATGTTGAAGTCCTAACTCCCCATACTTCAGAATGTAACCTTATTCAGAAATAGGGTCTTTACATATGCAATTAGTTAAGATGAAACAATAGTGGAGTATGGTGGGCCCCTAATTCAATATGACTGGGGTCTTTATAAGATAACCATGTGAAGACAGAGACATACAGAAAGAACACTATGTAATGATAAAGACAGAGATTGGAATTTTGTACCTGCAAGCCAAGGAATGACAAATATTGCTAAGAAAGCACCAGAAGCTGGCAAGAGGCAAGAAAAGATTTCCCTACAGTTTTCAGAGGGACCCTGGCCCTGCCAACAACACCTTGATTGTGTATTTATAGCATTCAGAGCTATGAGATAATACATTTGTGTTGTTTTAGGCCATGTAGTTTGTGATGCTTTGTTGACAGCCCTAGGAAATGAATACAGAGAATAAGGTGAGTACTGAGAGTTTGCCACTGGATTCAGCTAGGTGGAATTATTGCTGAACTAGACAGGAGCAGTTTCAGTAGGGGAGAAGGCTTAAAATCCTGATTGGAGTGGGTTCAAGACAAGAGAGAAGATGGAATAAATTGGGAGCAGTAAGTATAGGTAAATCTTTTAAGCAGCATTTCTGTAAAGGAGGAAGCAAAGAAATGAGATCATAGAGAAAGGAAGATATGAGGTCAAAGGAAGTGTTTTCCTCTCTCCTTCCTCCCCCTCTCCCTTTGATACCCTTCCCTCTCTCTTCTACTCTTCCCCTTCCCTCCCTCTTTAATTTTCTTCCTTTCTTCCTTCTTTTCTTCCTTTTTGGATGAAAATATTATTATATGATTGATTGATGATGGAAGTAATTCATCAGAGAAGAGAAAGTTGATTTGGGAAGAGGGACAGACAACAATTATGGGAGAAATACCCCTTAGAGGCAGAATGGGATCTAGTGCATGAAAGGAGGGTGACCTTATACAGGACAGAGACAGAAAGAAGACAGAGTCCATGGCCATAGATATAAAATAGTAAATATATGTGAAGAGAGTTTATGAAAGATTTTTTCCAGTCACTTCTATTTTTCTATGAAAGGAGAAGCAAGATTACCTGCAAAGAGAAAAGACAGTAGTAGAGTTGTTGCAGAATTAAGGAGAGAAGAAATTTAGGACATGGTCATCTAGGAGAGTGGAAAAATTGCAGGCAGAGGTAGTAGGATTACAGGCAGTCCTTTTGAAGTTGGTGGTCATGAGTTCAGAGAGACCAGTCAGCACAATAGTTAAACAGAATTTCTGGACAACGTATTTTTCCCATGAATAGGATTGTCAGATAAAATATAGCGCACCCTGTAAAATTTGAATTTTAGATAAATAATGAATAATTTTTTAACATATATTCCCAACTTGCTGAAGTTCATAGGTTTCCATCTGCAAATGTAAGGGTCACCTGTGGTGGTTAGATTCTCATTCATTTCATGATGTGTATGGATGTTGGGCAAGGCACCACTTTTTGAACTAGACTTTTTGAAGCTGTATGATTTTTACAAACTAATTTCTGGAGTGAATTGCAAATCTGCCAAATGTTGATCCAGCTATTTAATGTTTTTACTAAGAAATAATAAGAAATGTTGATGACTTAAATATCTTTCCTTGTTGCTCTCGCCATCTCTCTGGGAACATTCACCCTGTTGGCAGACTCTCAGCAATTTTATGTTAATGTCTTCAGTGATAAAAACTGCATTAACAACCTTTAGGCTAATGAAAGTTAACTCTCTAGCAATGGTGACAAAGGTGTACATAGTTTTTTGGGGTTTTTTTTGGTGCATTTATATAAACCCTGGAGACAAAGTGGTATTTTTTTATTCCTGAAGGCTTACTTTTTCTGGTCTTACAAAGTTATTTTTAATCAATGAAATGTTTTAACACAATTAAAAATAAAAATGGCATTAGAGTCTTAATTTGGGGGAATTGAAACTCCTGATATGAATGGTCTATTAGGACTGGTCCAATTGTTCAGTATTAAAAAAAAAAATGTACTGATTCATTTGGTTCTTAAATAATAATTATAGCCATGATTTATTCAGTATTTACTATGTACAAAGTACTGTACTGAACATTTAACATACTAACTTTTAACAAAAACCTAATAGGGACTCTCATGAATCCATTCAACAAATATTGGTTCTACCAAACCTTGGAAATAATAGTGAATGAAAGATACAAAAATCCCTGACCCCATTGAGCTTACATTTTAATAGGCAAGAGGCAATAAAAAATAAATAATAATATATTGGATAGTAAGAAATGCTTTGGAAAAAAATAAAGCAGGTAATGGGGACATAGGATAATGGAAGCAGAGATCAATTTTTGATAGGGAACTCAAAGAGACTTCACTGACATTTAAGCAAAAACCTGAAGGGGTAAAAATGTGCTACATGTTGTCATTTGAGGAAAAAGCATCCCAGGGGTAGAGAACAGCAAGTACAAAGGCCCTAAGGGGAGAAACATACCTGACATCTTGAATCAATAGCCAAGGTATTTGGAGTAGAGTGAACAAAAGGGAGATAAGAAAAAGATTAGGTCAAATAGAGGAGATGGCATCATTTGAGACTTTGTAGGTCATTGTAATGATCTGAGTTTTTGCTCTTAAAGAAACAAGATATGGGAGGTATTGAATAGTTGAGTGACTTGATTCAACTTTAATTTTAAAAAAGATCACTCTGGAAGGTAAGAATAGATTTCTGAGGAACAGGTGAGGAGGCAGAAAGGCCAGGGTGAAGACTGTGTTAACAATGTGATGAGAGATGCAGTAATCCAAGGTGGGAGCAGCAAGGAAAGGTAGTAAGAAGTAGTATGATGCTAGATACATTTTGAAAGGAGAACTGTCAAGATTTTTGGTTTATTGGGTGAAGAGTATAAAAGACAGAGGTAAGGCTGACTATAAAGTTTCTGACCTGAGCAACTGGAGGGATAGGAGTTGCCATTAATTGAAATGAAGAAAACTTAGGAGGAGCCTTTTTCAGGGAAAACCATGAAACTGGTTTTGAACAAGATGAGTTTAAATTCCTATTAGACAGCCAAGTAGAAATGTCCAGTAGCCAGTTGGACATATAAATCTGCAGTCTGGACTGAAGGTATAAATTTGGAAGTTTTATTTAAAGCTGTATTATTGGTTATTGTCAAGTTAATGAGAATAAATAGACAAAAGTTTAGATCCAGTAACTATGTCCTGCAGTAATCCAATGTTGAGTAGGCAGATGAAAAGAAGTATATAAATAAGCCAGCTGGGATTTGCTGGGATAAGCCAGCAAATCACAAAACTAATTAAAGACAGAACCTAGGTTTGAACCCAGGTCTGTGGGGTCCCTCTAATTCCTTTGGCCTTAGTCAGTATTCTACATGGCCACATTTTGTTATTATAATTATTAATCTGTATTATTTCAAAGCCCTAATCCATTTCTAGAAAGAAAAATGCTAATCAGTACCCAAGGTACCTGAATGAATTACTCCTCAAAAAAACATTAAAAGATGAGAAAAAAAGTAATGGATAGTAAGAGCTTTATTTTGTATGTCAAGCATTGTGCCTGGTCCATTATAGATAACATCTCATTTAATCCTCATTTTAGGTTATTATGTTCCCCATTTTGCAGAAGGATTTGAGGTCAGCAGAGTTTAACTACTTTCTCAAGTTCATTCAATTTTTAAGTGGTAGAGTTGGGATTTCTTCCTAATTTTATTTTCTACTATTTTACATTTCATCATCTACACCATCTCCAACTAAGAGAAAATTATTGCTGTAACAAGCAACATTGAAAAGCATAATAGATATCTACTGTAACTGTTTTACAGAAGAGGCAGACTCTTCATGGGGCTATTTCTTGTATCAACCTAAAATAA